>NC_069499.1:60665568-60809170 GCF_027579735.1 Bombina bombina | reverse complement strand
AAGGTTATGTTTTATACACTGTAATGAAGTATCTTCTAATGTCAAAAAAATAAATTAATACTAAAATATAACTTTTATTATGATTGATAAAAAGAGACAGCTTATATATGTGGTATATTGCTGTCCTCACTTTATGATTTAAAAACACTTCTCCTTTAAGTTGACATATATTATTGGTTTAAATCTGGAGTTGAATAAAGTAGTATGAATTGTTAGGTATAATATCTATAGCCTAATAACCTTTCAATTATATTTCTAAATTGTTGTAGCCTTATTCATGGCTTGTTACAGAAATTATTATGTTTTGATTATAGGCTTTATAAAAGAGTTTGGAATTCCTATGTGATACTTTTATCACTGATGTTGGTATAAGTTAAGAGGTGACTAAAGAGTGGAAATATAACTTGTGTGGCTACATATATCAATAATGAATTTTGTTAAACTCGACTAGAATTGTATTTTTAGTGTGTGTTTGTGCACAATTGGTTACTTAATTGTTAAAGTAAACTATAGTTACTTGCTTCTTCTTATAAGTTGGTGCTTTAAAAGTCAAGAGCTAATAGAAGGAGAGTTCATAAATTTTCTGCAGCAAACAATAGTATAGTGTTGGTCTAATTATATGACAGCTTTAATTATACTGTTGTTTAAAGTACTGTTGTACTTGTATTCATTCCTTGCAGTAACGCTTACGCTTCTTTTTAGTTATATTAGATCCGTAATCAGGGATAGGCAAGGTGTCCGTGACTAGCCCTTGCAGTGTCCGCCACAACCTTTGTATATCTTTTCTTTCTGATTAAATATAGGAATAAAAAAATATGTAGTGTGAATAAAGTTAGAGGCTTGTTAAGAGACTGCTAGCGATATTGGGTGATAAGTTATGGAATAAATAAAGCCTGAGTGAAATACTGGATCTGTATCTGCATCTGTATAATAAACACCCAGCTCTATACAAAGACACAGTAGTGACACTGGCTCATGCGTAGGATCAGTGGTATCTGCATCAGTATAATAACACCCAGCTCTATACAAAGACACAGTAGTGACACTGGCACATGGGTATAGCCAGAAGAGGACTGGTTATAGGGTCAGTGGTATCTGCATCAGTATAATAACACCCAGCACTATTCAAAGACATAGTAGTGACACTGGCACATGGGTATAGCCAGAAGGGGACTGGTTATAGGATCAGTGGTATCTGCATCTGTATAATAACATCAAGCACTATAAAAAGACACAGTAGTGACACTGGCTCATGGGTATAGCCAGAGGAGGGCTGGTTATAGAATCAGTGGTATCTGCATCTGTATAATAACACCAGCACTATACAAAGACACAGTAGTGACAGTGGCTCATGGGTATAGCCAGAGGAGGGCTGGCTATAGAATCAGTGGTATCTTGCATCAGTATAATAACACCCAGCACTATATAATGACACAGTAGTGACACTGGCACATGAGTATAGCCAGAGGAGTGCTGGTTATAGAACAAGTGGTATCTGCATCAGTATAATAACACCCAGCACTATATAATGACACAGTAGTGACACTGGCACATGGGTATAGCCAGAGGAGGGCTGGTTATAGGATCAGAGGTATCTGCATCAGTATAATAAAACCAAGCACTATATAGTGACACAGTAGTTACACTGGCTCATGGGTATAGCCAGAGGAGGGCTGGTTATAGGATCAGTGGTATCTGCATCAGTATATAACACCCAGCACTATATAATGACACAGTAGTGACACTGGCACATGGGTATAGCCAGAGGAGGGCTGGTTATAGGATCAGTGGTATCTGCATCAGTATAATAACACCCAGCATTATATAATGACACAGTAGTGACACTGGCACATGAGTATAGCCAGAGGAATGCTGGTTATAGAATCAGTGGTATCTGCATCAGTATAATAACAGCAATCACTATATAATGACACAGTAGTGACACTGGCTCATGGGTATAGCCAGAGAAGGGCTGGTTATAGGATCAGTGGTATCTGCATCAGTATAATAACACCCAACACTATATAATGACACAGTAGTGACACTGGCACATGCATATAGCCAGAGGAGGGCTGGTTATCGGGTCAGTGGTATCTGCATCAGTATAATAACACCCAGCACTATATAATGACACAGTAGTGACACTGGCTCATGGGTATAGCCAGAGGATTGCTGGTTATAGGATCAGTGGTATCTGTATCAGTATAATAACACCCAGCACTATATAATGACACAGTAGTGACACTGGCACATGGGTATAGCCAGAGGAGGGCAGGTTATCGGGTCAGTGGTGTCTGCATCAGTATAATAACACCCAGCACTATATAATGACACAGTAGTGACACTGGCTCATGGGTATAGCCAGAGGAGTGGGTTCTAGGATCAGTGGTATCTGTATCTGTATAATAACACCCAGCACTATATAATGACACAGTAGTGACACTGGCTCATGGGTATAGAGGGAGGGCTGGTTATAGGATCAGTGGTATCTGCATCAGTATAATAACACCCAGCACTATATAATGACACAGTAGTGACACTGGCACATGGGTATAGCCAGAGGAGGGCTGGTTATCGGGTCAGTGGTATCTGCATCAGTGTAATAACACCCAGCACTATAATGACACAGTAGTGACACTGGCTCATGGGTATAGCCAGAGGAGGGCTGGTTATAGGATCAGTGGTATCTGCATCAGTATAATAACACCCAGCACTATATAATGACACAGTAGTGACACTGGCACATGGGTAGAGCCAGAGGAGGGCTGGTTATAGAATCAGTGGTATCTGCATCTGTATAATAACACCCAGCACTATATAATGACACAGTAGTGACACTGGCACATGAGTATAGCCAGAGGAGTGCTAGTTATAAAATCAGTGGTATCTGTATCAGTATAATAACAGCAATCACTATATAATGACACAGTAGTGACACTGGCACATGGGTATAGCCAGAGGAGGGCTGGTTATAGGAGCAGTGGTATCTGCATCAGTATATCAACACCCAGCACTATATAATGACACAGTAGTGACACTGGCTCATGGGTATAGCCAGAGGAGGGCTGGTTATAGAATCAGTGATATCTGCATCTGTATAATAACACCAGCACTATACAAAGACACAGTAGTGACAGTGGCTCATGGTATAGCCAGAGGAGGGCTGGTTATAGAATCAGTGGTATCTGCATCAGTATAATAACACCCAGCACTATATAATGACACAGTAGTGACACTGGCACATGAGTATAGCCAGAGGAGTGCTGGTTATAGAATCAGTGGTATCTGCATCAGTTATAATAACAGCAATCACTATATAATGACACAGTAGTGACACTGGCTCATGGGTATAGCCAGAAGAGGGCTGGTTATAGGATCAGTGGTATCTGCCAGTATAATAGCACCCAACACTATATAATGATACAGTAGTGACACTGGCACATGCATATAGCCAGAGGAGGGCTGGTTATCGGGTCAGTGGTATCTGCATCAGTATAATAACAACCAGCACTATATAATGACACAGTAGTGACACTGGCTCATGGGTATAGCCAGAGGAGGGCTGGTTATAGGATCAGTGGTATCTGTATCAGTATAATAACACCCAGCACTATATAATGACACAGTAGTGACACTGGCACATGGGTATAGCCAGAGGAGGGCAGGTTATAGGATCAGTGGTATCTGCATCTGTATAATAACAACCAGCACTATATAATGACACAGTAGTGACACTGGCTCATGGTATAGCCAGAGGAGGGCTGGTTATAGGATCAGTGGTATCTGCATCAGTATAATAACACCCAGCACTATATAATGACACAGTAGTGACACTGGCACATGGGTATAGCCAGTGGAGGGCTGGTTATCGGGTCAGTGGTATCTGCATCAGTGTAATAACACCCAGCACTATATAATGACACAGTAGTGACACTGGCTCATGGGTATAGCCAGAGGAGGGCTGGTTATAGGATCGTGGTATCTGCATCAGTATAATAACACCCAGCACTATATAATGACACAGTAGTGACACTGGCACATGGGTATAGCCAGGGAGGGCTGGTTATAGAATCAGTGGTATCTGCATCTGTATAATAACACCCAGCACTATATAATGACACAGTAGTGACACTGGCACATGAGTATAGCCAGAGGAGTGCTAGTTATAAAATCAGTGGTATCTGTATCAGTATAATAACAGCAATCATTATATAATGACACAGTAGTGACACTGGCACATGGGTATAGCCAGAGGAGGGCTGGTTATAGGAGCAGTGGTATCTGCATCAGTATATCAACACCAAGCACTATATGATGACACAATAGTGACACTGGCACATGGGTATAGCCAGAGGAGTACTGGTTACAGAATCAGTGGTATCTGCATCAGTATAATAACACCCAGCACTATAATGACACGGTAGTGACACTGGCACATGGGTATAGCCAGAGGAGGGCTGGTTATAGGATCGGTGGTATCTGCATCAGTTAATAAAACCCAGCACTATATAATGACACAGTAGTGACACTGGCACATGGGTATAGCCAGAGGAGGGCTGGTTATAGGATCAGTGGTATCTGCATCAGTATAATAACACCAAGCACTATATAATGACACAGTAGTGACACTGGCCATGGGTATAGGCAGAAAGAGGGCTGGTTATAGGATCAGTGGTATCTGCATCAGTATAATAACAGCAATCACATAAAAAATGTTTTTAATTTCAAATGTACCTTGGTGTTCTTCACTAAGGTCTGTACTTTGGAAAATGTCCACCACAGCCTTTGTCTATGCCTATCCCTGTCCGTAATAGGTTATTACATTCAAGCCTTTTATTTAGATCTTGTGTGCTGAATGTTTTTACAGTTTTTGTAACAATTAAGTAGCTGGATATACTCCTCTGACTGATTCCATATACTGCTGCATTTGCAACTTGAAAAGGAAACAAAATGTTTCCTTTTAAAATCTTGTACTCAGTATAATATTGTTTATACATATGTTTGAACAATATTATACTGAGTACAAGATTTTAAAAGGAAACATTTTGTTTCCTTTTCAAGTTGCAAATGCAGCAGTATATGGAATCAATCAGAGGAGTATATCCAGCTACTTAATAGTTACAAAAACTGTAAAAACATTCCAGCACACAAGATCTAAATAAAAGGCTTGAATGTAATAAGCCTATTACGGACAGGGATAGGCATAGACAAAGGCTGTGGTGGACATTTTCCAAAGTACAGACCTTAGTGAAGAACACCAAGGTACATTTGAAATTAAAAACATTTTTTATGTGATTGCTGTTATTATACTGATGCAGATACCACTGATCCTATAACCAGCCCTCTTCTGCCTATACCCATGGCCAGTGTCACTACTGTGTCATTATATAGTGCTTGGTGTTATTATACTGATGCAGATACCACTGATCCTATAACCAGCCCTCCTCTGGCTATACCCATGTGCCAGTGTCACTACTGTGTCATTATATAGTGCTGGGTGTTATTATACTGATGCAGATACCACCGATCCTATAACCAGCCCTCCTCTGGCTATACCCATGTGCCAGTGTCACTACCGTGTCATTATATAGTGCTGGGTGTTATTATACTGATGCAGATACCACTGATTCTGTAACCAGTACTCCTCTGGCTATACCCATGTGCCAGTGTCACTATTGTGTCATCATATAGTGCTTGGTGTTGATATACTGATGCAGATACCACTGCTCCTATAACCAGCCCTCCTCTGGCTATACCCATGTGCCAGTGTCACTACTGTGTCATTATATAATGATTGCTGTTATTATACTGATACAGATACCACTGATTTTATAACTAGCACTCCTCTGGCTATACTCATGTGCCAGTGTCACTACTGTGTCATTATATAGTGCTGGGTGTTATTATACAGATGCAGATACCACTGATTCTATAACCAGCCCTCCTCTGGCTATACCCATGTGCCAGTGTCACTACTGTGTCATTATATAGTGCTGGGTGTTATTATACTGATGCAGATACCACCGATCCTATAACCAGCCCTCCTCTGGCTATACCCATGAGCCAGTGTCACTACTGTGTCATTATATAGTGCTGGGTGTTATTACACTGATGCAGATACCACTGACCCGATAACCAGCCCTCCACTGGCTATACCCATGTGCCAGTGTCACTACTGTGTCATTATATAGTGCTGGGTGTTATTATACTGATGCAGATACCACTGATCCTATAACCAGCCCTCCTCTGGCTATACCCATGAGCCAGTGTCACTACTGTGTCATTATATAGTGCTGGATGTTATTATACAGATGCAGATACCACTGATCCTATAACCTGCCCTCCTCTGGCTATACCCATGTGCCAGTGTCACTACTGTGTCATTATATAGTGCTGGGTGTTATTATACTGATACAGATACCACTGATCCTATAACCAGCCCTCCTCTGGCTATACCCATGAGCCAGTGTCACTACTGTGTCATTATATAGTGCTGGTTGTTATTATACTGATGCAGATACCACTGACCCGATAACCAGCCCTCCTCTGGCTATATGCATGTGCCAGTGTCACTACTGTATCATTATATAGTGTTGGGTGCTATTATACTGATGCAGATACCACTGATCCTATAACCAGCCCTCTTCTGGCTATACCCATGAGCCAGTGTCACTACTGTGTCATTATATAGTGATTGCTGTTATTATACTGATGCAGATACCACTGATTCTATAACCAGCACTCCTCTGGCTATACTCATGTGCCAGTGTCACTACTGTGTCATTATATAGTGCTGGGTGTTATTATACTGATGCAGATACCACTGATTCTATAACCAGCCCTCCTCTGGCTATACCCATGAGCCACTGTCACTACTGTGTCTTTGTATAGTGCTGGGTGTTATTATACAGATGCAGATATCACTGATTCTATAACCAGCCCTCCTCTGGCTATACCCATGAGCCAGTGTCACTACTGTGTCATTATATAGTGCTGGGTGTTGATATACTGATGCAGATACCACTGCTCCTATAACCAGCCCTCCTCTGGCTATACCCATGTGCCAGTGTCACTACTGTGTCATTATATAGTGATTGCTGTTATTATACTGATACAGATACCACTGATTTTATAACTAGCACTCCTCTGGCTATACTCATGTGCCAGTGTCACTACTGTGTCATTATATAGTGCTGGGTGTTATTATACAGATGCAGATACCACTGATTCTATAACCAGCCCTCCTCTGGCTCTACCCATGTGCCAGTGTCACTACTGTGTCATTATATAGTGCTGGGTGTTATTATACTGATGCAGATACCACTGATCCTATAACCAGCCCTCCTCTGGCTATACCCATGAGCCAGTGTCACTACTGTGTCATTATATAGTGCTGGGTGTTATTACACTGATGCAGATACCACTGACCCGATAACCAGCCCTCCTCTGGCTATACCCATGTGCCAGTGTCACTACTGTGTCATTATATAGTGCTGGGTGTTATTATACTGATGCAGATACCACTGATCCTATAACCAGCCCTCCTCTGGCTATACCCATGAGCCAGTGTCACTACTGTGTCATTATATAGTGCTGGGTGTTATTATACAGATACAGATACCACTGATCCTAGAACCAGCACTCCTCTGGCTATACCCATGAGCCAGTGTCACTACTGTGTCATTATATAGTGCTGGGTGTTATTATACTGATGCAGACACCACTGACCCGATAACCTGCCCTCCTCTGGCTATACCCATGTGCCAGTGTCACTACTGTGTCATTATATAGTGCTGGGTGTTATTATACTGATACAGATACCACTGATCCTATAACCAGCAATCCTCTGGCTATACCCATGAGCCAGTGTCACTACTGTGTCATTATATAGTGCTGGGTGTTATTATACTGATGCAGATACCACTGACCCGATAACCAGCCCTCCTCTGGCTATATGCATGTGCCAGTGTCACTACTGTGTCATTATATAGTGTTGGGTGTTATTATACTGATGCAGATACCACTGATCCTATAACCAGCCCTTCTCTGGCTATACCCATGAGCCAGTGTCACTACTGTGTCATTATATAGTGATTGCTGTTATTATACTGATGCAGATACCACTGATTCTATAACCAGCATTCCTCTGGCTATACTCATGTGCCAGTGTCACTACTGTGTCATTATATAATGCTGGGTGTTATTATACTGATGCAGATACCACTGATCCTATAACCAGCCCTCCTCTGGCTATACCCATGTGCCAGTGTCACTACTGTGTCATTATATAGTGCTGGGTGTTATTATACTGATGCAGATACCACTGATCCTATAACCAGCCCTCCTCTGGCTATACCCATGAGCCAGTGTAACTACTGTGTCACTATATAGTGCTTGGTTTTATTATACTGATGCAGATACCTCTGATCCTATAACCAGCCCTCCTCTGGCTATACCCATGTGCCAGTGTCACTACTGTGTCATTATATAGTGCTGGGTGTTATTATACTGATGCAGATACCACTTGTTCTATAACCAGCACTCCTCTGGCTATACTCATGTGCCAGTGTCACTACTGTGTCATTATATAGTGCTGGGTGTTATTATACTGATGCAGATACCACTGATTCTATAGCCAGCCCTCCTCTGGCTATACCCATGAGCCACTGTCACTACTGTGTCTTTGTATAGTGCTGGGTGTTATTATACAGATGCAGATACCACTGATTCTATAACCAGCCCTCCTCTGGCTATACCCATGAGCCAGTGTCACTACTGTGTCTTTTTATAGTGCTTGATGTTATTATACAGATGCAGATACCACTGATCCTATAACCAGTCCCCTTCTGGCTATACCCATGTGCCAGTGTCACTACTATGTCTTTGAATAGTGCTGGGTGTTATTATACTGATGCAGATACCACTGACCCTATAACCAGTCCTCTTCTGGCTATACCCATGTGCCAGTGTCACTACTGTGTCTTTGTATAGAGCTGGGTGTTATTATACTGATGCAGATACCACTGATCCTACGCATGAGCCAGTGTCACTACTGTGTCTTTGTATAGAGCTGGGTGTTTATTATACAGATGCAGATACAGATCCAGTATTTCACTCAGGCTTTATTTATTCCATAACTTATCACCCAATATCGCTAGCAGTCTCTTAACAAGCCTCTAACTTTATTCACACTACATATTTTTTTATTCCTATTATTTAATCAGAAAGAAAAGATATACAAAGGTTGTGGCGGACACTGCAAGGGCTAGTCACGGACACCTTGCCTATCCCTGATTACGGATCTAATATAACTAAAAAGAAGCGTAAGCGTTACTGCAAGGAATGAATACAAGTACAACAGTACTTTAAACAACAGTATAATTAAAGCTGTCATATAATTAGACCAACACTATACTATTGTTTGCTGCAGAAAATTTATGAACTCTCCTTCTATTAGCTCTTGACTTTTAAAGTACCAACTTATAAGAAGAAGCAAGTAACTATAGTTTACTTTAACAATTAAGTAACCAATTGTGCACAAACACCACACTAAAAATACAATTCTAGTCGAGTTTAACAAAATTCATTATTGATATATGTAGCCACACAAGTTATATTTCCACTCTTTAGTCACCTCTTAACTTATACCAACATCAGTGATAAAAGTATCACATAGGAATTCCAAACTCTTTTATAAAGCCTATAATCAAAACATAATAATTTCTGTTACAAGCCATGAATAAGGCTACAACAATTTAGTAATATAATTGAAAGGTTATTAGGCTATAGATATTATACCTAACAATTCATACTACTTTATTCAACTCCAAATTTAAACCAATAATATATGTCAACTTTAAGGAGAAGTGTTTTTAAATCATAAAGTGAGGACAGCAATATACCACATATATAAGCTGTCTCTTTTTATCAATCATAATAAAAGTTATATTTTAGTATTAATTTATTTTTTTGACATTAGAAGATACTTCATTACAGTGTATAAAACATAACCTTTTCAGACATAATTCCCACACTAGTGACTTATGTTATCTAAATATTAGATTACGAGTTTGGTGTTAGGCTTAAAAAGCAGCGTTGGCCAGTCCCAACGCTGCTTTTTAACGCCCGCTGGTATTACGAGTCTTGAAGTTACAGGCTCAACGCTCACTTTTTTGGCCAGACTCAGAAATACCGCAAATCCACTTACGTCAATTACGTATCCGCTTTTTTCAATGGGACTTGCATAGCGCCGGTATTACGAGTCTACCGAAAAGTGAGCGGTAGACCCTCTCCTGTCAAGACTGGTACCACATTTTAAAGTCAGTAGTTAAGAGTTTTACACTACAACGCCGTAGCATAAAACTCTTAACTAAAGTGCTAAAAAGTACACTAATACCCATAAACTACCTATTAACCCCTAAACTGAGGCCCCCCACCACAAACACTTTTAAAAAAATTAACCCCTAATCTGCCGATCTGGACATTCCCGCCACTATAATAAATTTATTAACCCCTAAACCGCCGCACTCCCGCCTCGCAAACACTAATTAAATTTTATTAACCTCTAATCTGCCGTCCCTAACATAGCCGACACCTACCTACATTTATTAACCCCTAATCTGCCGCCCCCAATGTCGTCGTCACTATATTAAAGTTATTAACCCCTAAATCTAAGTCTAACCCTACCCCCCTAACTTAAATATAATTTAAATAAATATAAATAAAATAACTATCATTAACTAAACTATTCCTATTTAAAACTAAATACTTACCTATAAAATAAACCCTAAGATAGCTACAATATAACTAATAGTTACATTGTAGCTAGCTTAGGGTTTATTTTTATTTTACAGGCAAGTTTGTATTTATTTTAACTAGGTACAATAGTTATTAAATAGTTATTAACAATTTAATAACTACCTAGCTAAAATAAAGACAAAAGTACCTGTAAAATAAAACCTAACCTAAGTTACAATTACACCTAACACTACCACTATAATTAACTCCCTAAATTAAACAAAATTATCTAAAGTACAAAAAACCCCACTAAATTACAGAAAATAATACAAAAATTACAAGATTTTTAAACTAATTACACCTAATCCCCCTAACAAAAAAAAAAAGCCCCCCCCCCCCCCAAATAAAATTACAAATAGCCCTTAAAAGGGCCTTTTGCAGGGCATTGCCCTAAAGTAATCAGCTCTTTTACCTGTAAAAAAAAAATACAAATCCCCCGCAACATTAGAACCCACCACCCACACAACCAACCCTACTCTAAAACCCACCCAATCCCCCCTTAAAGAAACCTAACACTAACCCCCTGAAGATCGACCTACCGGGAGACGTCTTCATCCAACCGGGCAGAAGTTGTCCTCCAAACGGGCAGAAGTCTTCATCCAAGCCGGGCAGAAGTGGTCCTCCAGAAGGGCAGAAGTCTTCATCCAGACGGCATCTTCTATCTTCATCCATCTGGCGCGGAGCAGGTCCATCTTCAAGACATCCGATGCGGAGCATCCTCTTCTTCCGACGGCTATGACTGAATGAAGGTTCCTTAAAATGACGTCATCCAAGATGGCATCCCTTCAATTCCGATTGGCTGATAGAATTCTATCAGCCAATCGGAATTAAGGTAGAAAAAATCCTATTGGCTGATGCCAGCTCAATCCTATTGGCTGATTGCATCAGCCAATAGGATTGAAATTCAATCCTATTTGCTGATCCAATCAGCCAATAGGATTTTTCTACCTTAATACCGATTGTCTGATAGAATTCTATCAGCCAATCGGAATTGAAGGGACGCCATCTTGGATGACGTCACTTAAAGGTACCTTCATTCAGTCGTAGCCGTCGGAAGAAGAGGATGCTCCGCATCGGATGTCTTGAAGATGGACCCGCTCCGCGCCGGATGGATGAAGATAGAAGATGCCGTCTGGATGAAGACTTCTGCCCGTCTGGAGGACCACTTCTGCCCGGTTGGATGAAGATGTCTCCCGCTAGGTCGATCTTTGGGGGGTTAGTGTTAGGTTTTTTTAAGGGAGGATTGGGTGGGTTTAAGAGTAGGGTTGGTTGTGTGGGTGGTGGGTTTTAATGTTGGGGGGATTTGCAATTTTTTTTACAGGTAAAAGAGCTGATTACTTTGGGGCAATGCCCCGCAAAAGGCCCTATTAAGGGCTATTTGTAATTTAGTGTAGGGTAGGGCTTTTTTTACTTTGGGGGGCTTTTTTATTTTGTTAGAGGGATTAGATTAGGTGTAATTAGTTTAAAAATCTTGTAATTTTTTATTATGTTCTGTAATTTAGTGGGGTTTTTTGTAATTTAGATAATTTTATTTAATTTAGGGAATTAATTTAATTATAGTGGTAGTGTTAGGTGTAATTGTAACTTAGGTTAGGTTTTATTTTACAGGTACTTTTGTATTTATTTTAGCTAGGTAGTTATTAAATAGTTAATAACTATTTAATAACTATTGTACCTAGTTAAAATAAATACAAACTTGCCTGTAAAATAAAAATAAACCTTTAGCTAGATACAATGCAACTATTTATATTGTAGCTAGTTTAGGGTTTATTTTATAGGTAAGTACTTAGTTTTAAATAGGAATAATTTAGTTAATGATAGTTATTTTTATTTAGGGGTTAATAACTTTAATATAGTTGCGGCGACGTTGGGGGAAGCAGATTAGGAGTTAAGAAGTGTAGGTAGGTTGCGGCGACATTGGGGACGGCAGATTAGGGGTTAATAAATATAATGTAGGTGTCGGCAATGTTGGGGGCAGCAGATTAGGGGTTCATAAGTATAATGTATGTGGTGCGGTGTCCGGAGCGGCAGATTAGGGGTTAATAATATAATGTAGGTGTCGACAATGTCGGGGGTGACAGATTAGGGGTTAATAAGTGTTCATGTTAGGGTGTTAGGTGTAGACATAAATGTATTTTCCCCATAGGAATCAATAGGGCTGGGTTAGAAGCTAAACGTTGCTTTTTTGCAGGTGTTAGACTTTTTTTCAGCAGGCTCTCCCCCATTGATTCCTATGGGGAAATCGTGCACGAGCATGTTCAGCCAGCTCACCGCTAACGTAAGCAGCGCTAATATTGAGGTGAGATGTGGAGCAAAATTTTGCTCTACAATCACTTTTTTGCGGTTAACGCCGGATTTGTAAAAACCCGTAATACCAGCGCTGTCTGTAAGTGAGCGGTGAGCATAAACTGCTCGTTAGCACTGCAGAGCTTCTAATGCCAAACTCGTAATATAGCTGAATATTTTGACAATTGATTTTTATTAAAAAATTATTTATAAAGTTCTTATAATATGTTACCTATATTGAAAATATTTAATAAATGTTACATTTCTTTATTTTATCTTTTTGTCCAATTAAAAAGATTTTAAAATTTTAATTAGTTTTTTCTATTTTGTGCGATTTAGTAAACATCATAGGTAAGATTATTTACATTGAGAGTGATTCCGAGCTTTATTTTGTTACAATAAATTGTATAGCAAAGTTTGTATAACGCAACCAAGTGGATGAAATACTTTTTAAGCATCGGAATGGTGTATACCAGGATACATATAATAGAGCACAGGTGAGATTAGTGCAGTTTAGCAATATATGACAAACACTTGACACGGCGGTCTCGTCAAATACTTCACCCGCACACCCGCATTTACCTTAGCCCTTCTTTACCTTTCCGTGAAGGCGGAAGTCTTCTACTTCTCTCGGCTAGGCTCACCTCTGTGTAGACGAAAGGGTAGCCACGCTATGGAGCGCAACCATCACTCTCTCTCCAACTCCGGTTCAGCTGCAAGCGTCTGCGGGACTTACCGATCGGACGTGACGTCAGCAATTCCTCCACATTCTCACCGGTCTGTATCCAATCAATGCCTCTGAATAGGCCAATGCTCCTCTATGTGCCGATGTGGTCTGGGACTTAATGAAGAGAGTTCCTCTACTCCCCGAAAAAGTATCAAGAAAAAATGTGGCAAAGTTCCAGTTGTAGATAAATAAAAACAGAATTTTATTAGAATAGGGTTAAAACATGAAAAAATGTTGTTGTAAAAGCATAGAAAGGTCTAACGCGTTTCGGCTAGCTCTTGCCGTAATCATAGATCATGTCTAATGTATGTTTTACAGAGGCTTAAATAGGTGTCAAATTACATGTTAACCCAAATCAGCTGAATACTTAACCCTATCTAGCAATGTGGAAAACTGCTGTCAATGGTGAACTGCTCACAATATCTAAGATACAATCTCTCTTCATCTAGTCTATTAACTCCGCATATATGTCAGTGAATATGTTACATATAGGTATACATAAATATATTTAACTCTCATGTAATCAACAGCGTTTGCATTTTATGAGGATATATAATAAAGTATTAAACCTCAATGTGTTATACATATAGTTAATCAGATGAACATAGTATTGTATCATAATTTATTATTATTCTTATTAAAGTAAATGCACTTTAATGAATTTAATCTCGAAAAATGGGCTTAAAAATGAGAGAACATAAGTCATTATAGGTATATGTATATAAGGAGAGAGAAAATCACAACCTCCAATATGCGCTCTCTCATCTCTCCATAGGGAAAGCTTTTGACAGTATTTAGGGGTGTTGAAACTTGGATATAAGTTGATTTGTTTAAATCTTAACATACGTATTCACCTATATGGACTTTAAAAAGGTTCATAATTTGTTATGTATAATTGATACACAGTTTTTTATGTATACTAGAGGTTTAGGCTAAACAGAGCATGGGCAGTAATCAGTGACACAGGAAACCATATAGCATATGCAGATATGTAGGTATACAAACTGGATACTTATAGTGAACTTTCTTATTCAAACTAAATTTACATAAGTAACTTTTATAGATCTAAATGAGTGTACACACTTCATAAAGCTTTTTATCATATAGTTTAGATAGCTATTCCCAAAAGTTAACCAAATCGAATTCTGAATTAAAACCATTTGGAATTTGGGTTTTTAGTCTAAAGATCCAATAGACTTCCTGATGATGAAATGATTACGGCAAGAGCTAGCCGAAACGCGTTAGACCTTTCTATGCTTTTACAACAACATTTTTTTATGTTTTAACCCTATTCTAATAAAATTCTGTTTTTATTTATCTACAACTGGGACTTTGCCACATTTTTTCTTAATAAATTGTATACAATTGTTTTTGAAGACCAAAAAATAAAAAACATACATATAGCAAAGCATTTAATCATAACAATTTGCATATGGTAAAATTATTAAAACAAGTAAAATGTTGAAAATTATAGTTGACAATCGATTTTCAGACGTGTTGACCTAATACGAAATTGGTTAAACTAACAGTACTATAAAATTGTAATAGGATTAACATGTAATTAAAAGATTTGAAATTAAAGAAAATAAATTTATTAAAAATGATACCTCTTAGGTCACTATCACAGTCTGTAATTCCGATGATAACTTCGGGGCCTAAAGGCTGCACTAGTCTCTGCTCGTAATCAGTCAAATCGGCGACATAAGCTGTTCCTCCACCGGTAGCACGGGAAGAATTTTTTTCTTTTGCCAATTTCGCTTTGGTGAATCTTTTAATGTCATTGTACCTCTTCTTTATCTGGTCAATGTCCTTTTTACGGGGTCCCTGAGCACTGACAGCATCCTCTTTTTCCGGTGACTGGAAGTTTGCTTCGCACGACAACCGAATAAATAATCATAAGAGTCCAGTACCATATCAACAAGAACCAGGTTCTGCTGGTGTGAGAAGTGTGGATTCTTGGATTTGGTTGTCTGCGAATCAGATCCTGAAGTTGCCATACTTAATTTTTTTAAAAAAAATATATAAGCTTTAAATGCTTCAGGTACAATAAATTTTCTGTCTGAATAATTAGATAAAGTGGACTTTATATAGTGCTGAAATAACTTCCCGCTGTCATGCCGCTCCTTCACTCTGCTGTGGCCATTGCCACAGACTCAGGCGGTCCTCCTGTTTCTAGGGATGCGGCGGTGTAACTACAGCACGGCGATGACATCATCACCGACCACCCTGTCTTCTGATGCCGGTCCAGATCCCTCCTGTGGCGCGAATTCTACCCTATGTAAGTGCCTCAGTCACTCTCACCTGTGCCCAAGTATAGGTGTTACTGTGTGTGCTCCTGGGTGCTGTATTACTAGTATTGTTGGATTGCTATACCGTTGCTGAACTCTGCCTGTCTGATCACTCTGCTTGCTTAGCCCTTATACTGCTGGATTGCCATACCATTGCTGAACTCTGCCTGTCTGACCAATCTGCTTGTTTAACCCTTGTATTGCTGGATTGCCATACCATTGCTGAACTCTGCCTATCTGACCACTCTGCTTGCTTAACCCTTGTACTGCTGGATTGCCATACCATTACTGAACTCTGCCTGTCTGCCCATTCTATTTGGTTTACTCCTGAACTGTTATACTACTGGATTGTCATATCATTGCTGAACTCTGCCTGTCTGACCATTCTATTGGTTAACCCCTGAACTGCTATACTGCTGGATTGTCTTCCTGTTGCCAGACCCTGCCTGTCTTGATCATTCTCTGCTTTCATCTTATTCCTGTGAAGGACTGTCCTGTCTGCCATGAGTACTGCTTACCTCATTTTATAAACTCACTCTGTTCTGGGATATTTCCTATCCTTCCACTTGACGCCGGGATAACAAGACTACTGGCCAAGTTTGGTCTGATAGAGAAATATCCCATGAGCATTACATTATACTTGGGCCATGGACCCAAATGAGGTAGCAAGAGCAGTCTCTTTTCAGGGACAGATGCTGGGAACCCATACCATGCACTTGCAGAATTTGGATTCTAAACTAGAGGCTATAACCATTATGCTCTCCTCACTGGTTGCAGCCGGTCCCTGCTGCTAGTGCTGCACCTCCTTCCCCTGCTCCTGGAAGTATACCCCGGATACCATAGCCTGACAAGTATGATGGTACTACCGACTGTAGGGGTTTTCCCAAACAGTCCAGGCTGCACTTTCACAAAGATCCTCACACCTTCAAGTCTCATCAGTCAAAGGTCACTTTTATCATTTCTTTATTGAAAGACAAGGCCCTAGCCTGGGTCTCTACCCTTTTGGAATCGGACGCTCAACTCCTGAACGATGCTGATGCCTTAATTTCTGCATTATCCTCTTTGGATCTCCTGGCCACGTGTAACAACGGATTAAATCTTGTAAGATAGATAATAGGTTGTTGAACCACAACTGCTGAGATATAAAAGGTTTATGTGTAGCAAGGATTGAACCTGATAGTAACAATGAATACTGCAGGTATGTATAATGATTACACAGGTTTAATCACAGCAATTGCTGGCAGGTAATACAAGAGCAAGGAAGTTTCTATAGCTGCAAAAGGCAACTGGGGAGGTACAAGCAGCAAGAAAACCCTTGTCTATATACCAGTGTAAAGTAACACAGCGTGATATGTGAAACAGGCAGCATAATAGAAATCAATGAAGGTTAAGATTAGGTAAACTTCTGGCAAGCAGGATAAATATATACAATCAGCATAAGAGTCAATAGGTACCTGGTACTGTTTACTTTGAAAGCGGTTAAACAGAGTAGTTTAGAGAGGGTAATCCTTGATGGCAGTTCAGAGCGGCAGCGCTAGCCGAAGTTGGCGTGTGACGTCACCGCAGGCGGAAGCTGTAGGAAGAGATGAGCTGTACTGAACAGCAGGTAATTGCAGAAGCGAGGTTAGCTGCAGCAGAATTGGAATCTGCTGAAGGCAGAGGATAGCTTGTTAGGAGCAACAGGATCCCCTGTTAAGGCAAGCTGATACACATTTAGGAAATGTGAAACAATATCAAGCAAGGTAATGATGTGGGAGGAGGCTTATATAGCTGAGACAAATTGGAAAACATGATTTAAAGATACAGGAATGGTAATCAGAATAACACAAAAAAAGGCAAAGTTAAACACATCATGACAGGATGCCCTACCCAAATGAGCTGCTCAGAGGCTCATGGATGTGGACGGTCAGGGTTCCTCTGGTGAAAGCGAGAAATAAGTCTGGGGGCAGATATGTTAACAGCTGGTTCCCAGGAGTTATGTTCCTCAGAATAACCCTTCCATCGTATCAAGTACTGTAGATGTCCACGAGAGACCCTGGAATCCAAGATAGAGTGGACCTAATTTTCAACGTTGGGATCGATGGTCACAGGACAAATCCTCTGGTTGGGAGTTGGGTCCCGAACGGTTCGATAGGGTTTAATCAAGGAGACATGGAACGCTGGGTGTATCTTGAGAGTGCTGGGTAGTTGTAGGTGAACAGCGTTATCATTGATGATTTTGGTTATGGGATAAGGACCGATGTATAGAGGTGTGAGTTTTTTACTAGGAGTATTTAGCCTCAGGTTCTTGGTAGACAACCATACCAAATCACCAAGTGAATAACAGGGTGCAGTACTCCTTCTTAGGTCGTAGTATTTCTTTTGTTTATTTTTTGCTTCTTCAATAGCCTGAGAAACTATCGTAAAATTCGAAGAGATTACATTAGAGAGATCACTGATATGTGGTGAAGAGGTTCCTTCTGGAAGTAGTTGGAAAGTAGGATGGAAGCCATAATTTATGAAAAATGGTGACTGTTTGGTAGTGGAATGAATACTATTTTTGAATGCAAATTCTGCGTAAGGGAGATGTTGGGACCAGGTATACTGGTTGACTTGACAGTAGCATCGTAGGAATTGTTCTATGCTTTGGTTAGACCTCTCGGTCTGCCTGTTGGTCTGAGGATGGTAAGAAGTTGAGAGCCGTTTGTCAATGTTGAAGACCTTGCAGAATTCTGACCACAAACCACTAGTAAACTGGGAACCTCGGTCAGAAACTATCCGTTGTGGAAGGCCATGTAGTCTGAAAACGTTATGTAAAAGTAATTGTATTGTTTCCGCAGCAGAAGGTAACTTATGAAAAGGTATCAGATGCAACATTTTGCTGAACAAATCTACCACAACTAGAATTGTGATATTATGATTTGATCTTGGAAGATCCACAATATAATCTAGGGCAATCTCTGCCCATGGTCTTGTTGGAGTAGGAAGAGGCATTAGTAACCCATAGGGTCGATGTTTTGATCTTTTGGAAGTGGCACAGATTGAACAAGAGTTGATATAGTCCGTTATGTCAGTGCTCATATCAGGCCACCAATACGACCTGTTAATAAGATCCTGGGTTTTGTGTATGCCAGTATGACCTGCAAGTGGAGAGTCGTGTGCAGAATGAAGTAACAACTTTCTAGTAGAGGGTGGTACATATAACCTTTCACCATGATAGTACAAAGAATCATCTTTTTGTTTTAAAAGATGTAGTGGTTTTGTTGTATCTTGATGTTGTTCTTCCCGAAAATAAGGGATCGAATCAAGGAAGAAGAGGAGGAACGTATTTTCAGGTATGATAGACTGTTTTGGAAAAGAAAAGGATGTATGTCCAGGTAACCTTGAAAGAGCGTCTGCCTTTCCGTTTTTTGCAGCAGGTCTGTAGGTGATTAGGAAATCAAATCTAGAGAAGTATAAGTTCCATCGAACTTGACGAGCGGAAAGAGTTTTCGTGGATTTAAGGTACTGCAAATTGCGGTGGTCTGTATAGACTAGGGTAGGATGAGTAACACCCTCCAGCAGGTGGCGCCACTGTTCGAAGGCAACCTTGATGGCGAGTAGTTCCTTATCGCCAATAGGATAGTGTGTTTCTGGGGTGGTTAAACATCTGGAATAATAGGCGACTGGATGTAATGGCTTATTCAGATCTTCTCTTTGTGAAAGCACAGCACCGATGGCACAATCTGAGGCATCAACCTCCAATACAAATTGGAGCTGACTGTTTGGGTGTCGTAGGATAGGAGCCGTGGTAAATTTTTCTTTTAACAAATCAAAAGCGTTTTGTGCAGCTGTAGTCCACAGGAATTTATGGAGAGACTTTGTTAAGTCAGTAAGAGGCTTAGCAATAACAGCAAATTTTTTTATAAATTTTCTGTAAAAATTCGCAAAGCCCAAAAAGCTCTGTACTTGTTTCCTATTCGTCGGTTGAGGCCAATTCAGTATGGAGGTAATTTTAGAGTCATCCATCTGTATACCCGACTCTGAGATCCTATATCCAAGGAATGAGATATTGCTTGTGTGGAATATACACTTCTCAGCCTTAGCGTAAAGAGAATGTGAGCGAAGTCGCGAGAGTACTTGTCTAACATGTATGACATGGTCTTTAACTGTTTTGGAATATATCAAGATGTCATCAAGGTAGATCACGACGAAGGTGTCAAGGATATCCTTGAAAATATCATTAATAAAGTGCTGGAAGGTTGCTGGAGCGTTGCAGAGACCGAATGGCATGACGGTGTATTCGTATAGACCGTAGCGGGTACGAAACGCCGTCAGCCATTCGTCACCGGCTCTCATACGTATGAGATTATATGCACCTTGTAAGTCCAGCTTAGTGAAAACCTTGGCACCTTCCAGTTGTTCAATTAGTTGTGGAATAAGGGGCAATGGGTAACGGTTCTTTAGTGTCACCTTGTTTAGTTGCCTATAGTCCACAATGGGTCTAAGAGAGCCATCCTTATTTTTCACAAAAAACATCCCAGCAGCTGCAGGGGAGGTAGATGGTCTTATGAAACCCTTCTCTATATTTTCATCTATGTAAGATTTTAAGTGGTCTAACTCTGGTTTGGACAGAGGAAAGATATGCCCACACGGTATGACTGCCCCAGGTAACAGTTCAATGGGGCAGTCATATTTACGATGTGGTGGTAAATTTTGGGACTCCTTTTTGCTAAATACGTCAAGAAAGTCTGAATACTCAGGAGGAATTACAGTTTCTTGTATTTTTTCAGGTGTTTGTAATAATAAAGCAGGGAAGCAGGTATTTATACAATACTCAGAATTAAACTGTACAGTGAGGTTGGACCAATTAATGCAAGGATTATGTTGTTTCAACCATTGGAGACCTAGAATGAGAGGATAGACAGGGGATGTAATGACATCAAAAGAGATATACTCTCTATGGTGGTCATGAGTAGTAAGTAATAAGGGTATAGTTTCATGTACTACAGGACCTGAAGATAAGACCTCCCCATCTATTCCCCTTAAAGGAACAGGAGTCTTTTTTTTTATTAGTGGAATTTTATTTTTTGTGGCAAACAACACATCAATATAAGAGGCAGATGCACCAGAGTCAATTATCCCGGTAACGGTCAGCCGGAGTTGGTCCCACTGCAAGGAAAGAGGCAGGTTACAGTAAGTGTTAGGATAAGAGACTGTGTTTATAGAAAAATAAGGATAGCAGCTCTCACCCTTGTTCTGTTTCTGTAAGATAGGACAGGCCTTTACTGTGTGTTCATCAGATGCACAGTACATGCACAAATTCAGGGTGCGTCAACGTAGTTTTTCCTGGTTGCTCAAGGGACCCTTCAGGAAGGCGATGTCCATGGGTTCAGTAGTGGTCTTATGATGAGTGTAGGAGATAGTTGAGGGAGTATGTTTTTTGTATGTGCTATCTTGATGTGCTCTCTCATGCTGTCTCTCTCTCAACCTTCTATCAATATTAATAGATAAATTTATTAGTTCCTCTAAGGTCTGGGGTATCTCTATACGTGAGAGCTCATCCTTAATAGATTCTGACAAACCTAAGCGGAATTGTTTTTTTAGTGATAAGTTATTCCACTGAGTATCTTTGGCTAGCCTCTTAAAGTCTGATATATATTCCTCTACATCCCTTTTTTCTGTTTTAATGACCGCATAGATGTTTCAGCGGTTAATTGCTTATATGGGTCATCATAAAGCTGGCCAAGTGCAGAAAAGAAAGATTCCAGGGAGTTTAGAATTTCATCATTATTTTCTAGAAAGGAGTTAGCCCAGCTCCTAGGGTGTGCCCTTAAATAGGAGATGGTGGTCATAACTTTAACTCTGTCATTAGGGTAAGTGAAAGGCTTTAGTGCAAATAATAAGAGACATGAATTCTTAAAATCTCTAAATTGTTTTCTATTACCGGAAAACAACTCTGGGAGACTAACTTGAGGTTCTTGGAACCTATTTCTGCTATCAACAAAATCTTTGATGTAAGCTTTTAACCCCACATTTTCTTGTTTTAATGTATTAAGCCCCTCAGTTAACAAGTCCACTTTCTGGGAGAGAGTTTGTATAGTACTTGAAATCTCAGCTGGGTCCATCTTTATATATGGCTTGATATTCTGTAACAACGGATTAAATCTTGTAAGATAGGTAATAGGTTGTTGAACCACAACTGCTGAGATATAAAAGGTTTATGTGTAGCAAGGATTGAACCTGATAGTAACAATGAATACTGCAGGGATGTATAATGATTACACAGGTTTAATCACAGCAATTGCTGGCAGGTAATACAAGAGCAAGGAAGTTTCTATAGCTGCAAAAGGCAACTGGGGAGGTACAAGCAGCAAGAAAACCCTTGTCTATATACCAGTGTAAAGTAACACAGCGTGATATGTGAAACAGGCAGCATAATAGAAATCAATGAAAGTCAAGATTAGGTAAACTTCTGGCAAGCAGGATAAATATATACAATCAGCATAAGAGTCAATAGGTACCTGGTACTGTTTACTTTGAAAGCGGTTAAACAGAGTAGTTTAGAGAGGGTAATCCTTGATGGCAGTTCAGAGCGGCAGCGCTAGCCGAAGTTGGCGTGTGACGTCACCGCAGGCGGAAGCTGTAGGAAGAGATGAGCTGTACGGAACAGCAGGTAATTGCAGAAGCGAGGTTAGCTGCAGCAGAATGGGAATCTGCTGAAGGCAGAGGATAGCTTGTTAGGAGCAACAGGATCCCCTGTTAAGGCAAGCTGATACACATTTAGGAAATGTGAAACAATATCAAGCAAGGTAATGATGTGGGAGGAGGCTTATATAGCTGAGACAAATTGGAAAACATGATTTAAAGGTACAGGAATGGTAATCAGAATAACACAAAAAAAGGCAAAGTTAAACACATCATGACACCACGCTTCTGCAGCAGAGTACTCTCTCTTGAATCTCCACCAGAGCACTAGAACTGTGGCACAATACGCCATCGAGTTTTGCACCTTGGCACTTGAGACCAGTTGGAACAACAGTGCCCTCAAGGTGGCCCTTAGGAGAGGCTTGCATGAGCGCATCAAGGATGAGCTTACTTATCGCGACATTCCTTCTTCCCTGGATGAATTCATAACACTTTGTATCAGTCTAGATTCTCGCTTTAAGGAGAGACAAGCTGAGAGAGAGACAGAACTCGTAGACTCCTTCCCTCTCATCCTCCTACTCGTCCGGTCTCTAGACTATCCTCTACCCCTTTAGTACCTCCAATTACCTCTGTAGAGGAACCCATGGATCTCTCCTCCCTCAAGCCTACAGAATCTGAAAGACAGAGAAGAAGGAGATTGAGACTGTGTTTCTACTGTGGTTCTAACTCACACCAACTAAAGAACTGTGATATTCTGTCGGGAAAAGCCAATGCTTAGAGGATAAAATTGAAGTACCTCTAAGCGTGGTCTCTATTAAATCCCCTCATTTCTCTCGGATCCTGGTACCTGTTACCCTTACCTTCCTTCAGAATTCTCTCCACGCCTAAGCCTTCATTGATTATGGGGCAGCCAGAAATTTTCTTGATTACCATTTTATGATTCAGGCAGGGTTGCCTCTTCTGCAGAAAAAACAATGTGTCAAAATAAGTACTCTGGATGGCACTTCCCTTGGATCATGGTTAATCCATTTCGAATTGGCCTCCTGGGGTACAACCTTGCTTCCACTCCTGCCTGGCTAAGGTTACTCCTCGGCACCACATCCCCATAGCCAGTCTACAGACCCCTTCAAGCCTTCCCTCAGTATACGCAGATTTTACAGATGTGTTTGAAAAGAAAGCAGCTGATGTGCTGCCATTCCACCGTCCTTACGACTGTAAAATTGACCTCTTTCCTGGAGCGCCACTTCCTAAAGGAAGGACTTATCCACTCTCCAAAGCTGAAACCAAGGCCATGGAGGATTATATTCAAGAGAACCTAGCTAAAGGTTTTATTTGCCCTTCCTCTTCTTTTTCGTCAGTAAGAAGCGTGGTGGGCTCAGACCCTGTATCGACTACAGAGCCCTAAACAACATCACTATCAAGAATCTTTTAATCACTGAACTTTATGATTCGCTCCAAAATGCTTGCTACTTTACTAAGTTGGATCTATGTGGGGCGTACAATCTTATTCTTCCCAGGGCATGAATGGAAGACTGCCTTCCATTCAGCCTTTTGGGCTGTGTAATGCCCCTGCAGTCTTCCAAGCATTTGTCAACGATGTCTTCTGTGACCTCCTTAATCGCACTGTCATCGTCTATCTGGATGACATCCTTATTTTCTCCTCCACCTTTGAGGAGCATCATGAACACGTGAGACAGGTACTTCTATGCATCAGAGACAATTCTCTGGTAGCCAAACTGGAGAAATGTGAGTTTGATCAAGTTCAGATCCAGTTCCTTGGCTATGCCATCTCGAAGGAGGGCTTTGCCATGGATCCTTCTAAGCTCACCGCAGTTCTGGAATAGCCTCAACCTACCTCATTAAAGGAACTACAGAGATTTTTGGGGTTCTCCAATTATTACCGCAAGTTTATAAAGAACTTTTCACAAATAGTTGCTGCATTCACTGAGTTAACTAAACGGAACAGAGACTGCAAAAATTGGCCTCCGTGGATGCCTTCTCTCATCTGAAAAAGGTCTTTTGTTTTGCTCCTTTGCTCAGTCATCCTGATCCTGACCTGCAGTTCACTTTAGAGGTTGACGCCTCCGAGATTGGAGCGGGAGCAGTCCTAACCCAAAGGGATCCTTAATCCAAGTTGCACCCTGTAGCCTTTTTCTCCAAACGCTTTACTCCTGCAAAGCGGTATTACAATGTGGGTAATCATGAACTCTTAGCCATTAAGATGGCCCTCACTGAATGGTGTCATTGACTAGAGGGTGCCGCCAATCCCATTCAGATACTCACTGACCACAAGAATCTGATGTACCGTTTTAACTTTGTAAGCTCTTATCTTCCTGGGACCAAGAATAATAAGGCTGACCCCCTTTCCCGTCAGTTTCCTCAGTCTAATAACTCTTCTGAAGCTCCTATTGAACACATTATACCCCCCTCCTGTGTAGATGCTTAACTTAACATCTCTCTATTTCAAAGATTGCAACGTGCCCAGTCTAGAAAGCCTCCTGAAGCCCCTGCGGCTCCTGATATCTTCTGTGTACCTCAAAACCTACACACCCCTGTGCAATCCTGGGTTCATGACAGCAAACTATCAGGACATCCTGGTTTGGCAAGAACCTTTAAGCTCCTTTCCCACCATGTATGGTGGCCTACCATGAAGTCTGACTCTCAGGATTGTGTAAAGGCCTGCATGACTTGTGCTCCCCATTCCTTGCCTCATGGCTTACTCCAGCCGTTCTCCATTCCCAAACAACCAAGGACACACATAACAATGGATTTTGTTGATGACCTCTCTCCTTCTGACCATCATATGGTTATCTGGGTTGTGTTGGATCGATTTTCCAGGCTTGCTCATTTTGTGCCCTTGGTCAAGCTGCCTACTGTCCAAAAGTTATCACGTCTATTTCTTCTTCATGTGGTATGAAAAGCTCTACCAAATATTAAACTCTATAGAATAGATACAGATGAATGATCCTATATATAATTCTAAAAAACAAAGGGTTAAATGCACTTATATTAACACTTGCAAGTAATATCAACACAATAGAATAGCTCAAACGTATCAATACTGATAATAACAATTTTAATAACACATTGGACACAAATACTACAAAAATAAAATGCACCTTATAGATTAAAAATAGAATTCTAATTAAAAGTTACAAGTTGAAACAACGTTTACTTTTGATGGCCCGTATTTGGGAGCTGAACATAGGTTTGTGAGAGACTGCTCTCAAAAGTAAAAGCCCAAATGGGTGTAGTATTAAGACTGTTCAAAAAACTCGTTTGTGCTCCCTGACACTGGAGAAATAGCAATAGTTGATTACACTTCAATTCATGGTATTTTATGCAGGGTATTTTATGCGGTTCATGTTGTTGTATCATATTTTTTAAACATATTCAATGTATAGATATACCACAACAGATGGTAGCCCAGGGGATCTTACTCACCAGAATACGAAAGCTATAATGTAATAACTGCTTTCTCTGACCTTACTCCTAGTTCCAGCGTGGATTTGTTTGGCTCGGCGTTCCAACAGCCGTTACCAACTCTCTGATGTGTTACTGTCACGTGTTAGTTTTCTCCACCAATCTGAAGGTCAGATTACCGGCAATAGTAGTTCAGATCCTCAATACAGGGCAAAACTTGAATCGTTTCTTTTCTGTTATTTATTATTTTCTGTTGTCGCTACCAGTGTGATAAAAGGGATTATCACTCTTGAGAGTTGCATATTCTACCCCTGGGTACACTCTCTTTTTTTTTTTTATTATCCCTTACCCATTTCCTTCTAGAGATACTCTCATTTGCGATTTTATAGGTATTGATTTTACCATCGATTATGGATCTTTTTAAAGTTAGATTAGATCTATTCATTGAAATTGAAATAGCGACTCCTACTGATCAGATTCCCATAGGAAATTTATTAGAACTTCGTGAAAATTTAGAGAAAGTTTTAATTAAAGAAATGAAACAAAAGTTAGAAGTAAGTTTCTTACAGAGATATATTATTTTAAACATAGTACCTCTGGGTCTACAACTAATGAAAAACTGTACCTTTCAATTACAAGAACATCTCCAAAAGGAATGGTTTAAGACCTTAAGTGGGGCCTTCCTGAATCTAATGAAAATTATTATTAAATCTGGGAACATTAGTCTGAGAGAATTTGGAGAAAAAATTGAACATTTAAGTAATGATCTAACCCCATGGAATTCAGATGATGAATATAAATCAATACAGTCTAACATTATTAATAATTTAAAGGAAATTAAGAAAGATACTATTGATATAAAATATAGAAAAATGAATAGGGATTTAACTGATTATAACAAACATTGAAATACAACAGATAGAGAACAAAGTTGAAACTAATAATAAATCACCTATAATAGTTGAACAAAAATGGAAAATATTTTCCAAAAAAAACAATAAAAAGAAATATATAGAGCAGAATACAACAAGGAATAATAATAGTGATAATACTATTTTACTAGAACATAATAGAACAAGAGAACAACACTATCCAAATAGACAATACCATTCGAATAGACAACAAAATTATAAATATGCAAATGATAACCAAAGATTTGAGAGTAGGACACAAAGAAATTGGGATAATGAAAGGGATGTCCAAAATCAAATTTATAAACCCTACCATAGAAATGAACCCTTTAAGCCCCACTTTTATAATAACGTAAATAGTAATTATAATAATCAAGAATAGAGAGCTAGAGAAGATAATTGGAGATCGAAAGAACAAAGTTGGACAACTTACAATAGGTTTGAACCACTTAGAGATCAATTTAATAAAGAGTGGAGACCAAATGCTGCCACCCTTAGAGTCTTGGCTGAAGTGAGCGGTAGACCCTCTACTGACAAGACTCCAGCCACAGAAAAAAGTCAGTAGTTAAGAGCTTTCTGGGCTAACGCCGGTTTATAAAGCTCTTAACTACTGTGCTCTAAAGTACACTAACACCAATAAACTACCTATATACCCCTAAACCGAGGTCCCCCACATCGCCGCCACTATAATACATTTTTTTAACCCCTAATCTGCCGAACGCACACCGCCGCCACCTACATTATCCCTATGTACCCCTAATCTGCTGCCCCTAACATCGCCGACACCTACATAATATTTATTAACCCCTAATCTGCCCCCCCCAACATCGCCGCTACCTTACCTACACTTATTAACCCCTAATCTGCCGACCGGACCTCGCCGCCACTATAATAAATGTATTAACCCCTAAACCGCCGCACTCCCGCCTCTCAAACCCTATAATAAATAGTATTAACCCCTAATCTGCCCTCCCTAACATCGCCGACACCTAACTTCAAGTATTAACCCCTAATCTGCTGACCGGATCTCGACGCTACTCTAATAAATGTATTAACCCCTAAAGCTAAGTCTAACCCTAACCCTAACACCCCCTAAATTAAATATAATTTTTATCTAACTAAATAAATGAAATATTATTAACTAAAGTCTTCCTATTTAAAACTAAATGCTTACCTGTAAAATAAACCCTAATATAGCTACAATATAACGAATAATTATATTGTAGCTATTTTAGGATTTATATTTATTTTACAGGCAACTTTGTATTTATTTTAACTAGGTACAATAGCTATTAAATAGTTATTTACTATTTAATAGCTACCTAGTTAAAATAATTACAAAATTACCTGTAAAATAAATCCTAACCTAAGATACAATTAAACCTAACACTACACTATCAATAAATAAATTAAATCAATTACCTATAATTACATACAATTACCTACAATTAAATAAACTATATTAAATTAAAAAAAAAAAAACACTAAATTACAAAAAATAAAAAAAGATTACAAGAATTTTAAGCTAATTACACCTACTCTAAGCCCCCTAATAAAATAACAAAGCCACCCAAAATAAAAAATTCCCTACCCTAATCTAAATAGCTATTAGTTATTTACTATTTAATAGCTACCTAGTTAAAATAATTACAAAATTACCTGCAAAATAAATCCTAACCTAAGATACAATTAAACCTAAAACTACACTATCAATAAATAAATTAAATCAATTACCTATAATTACATACAATTACCTACAATTAAATAAACTATATTAAATTACAAAAAAACAAACCCTAAATTACAAAAAATTACTAACACCAATAAACTACCTATATACCCCTAAACCGAGGTCCCCCACATCGCCGCCACTATAATACATTTTTTTAACCCCTAATCTGCCGAACGCACACCGCCGCCACCTACATTATCCCTATGTACCCCTAATCTGCTGCCCCTAACATCGCCGACACCTACATAATATTTATTAACCCCTAATCTGCCCCCCCCAACATCGCCGCTACCTTACCTACACTTATTAACCCCTAATCTGCCGACCGGACCTCGCCGCCACTATAATAAATGTATTAACCCCTAAACCGCCGCACTCCCGCCTCTCAAACCCTATAATAAATAGTATTAACCCCTAATCTGCCCTCCCTAACATCGCCGACACCTAACTTCAAGTATTAACCCCTAATCTGCTGACCGGATCTCGACGCTACTCTAATAAATGTATTAACCCCTAAAGCTAAGTCTAACCCTAACCCTAACACCCCCTAAATTAAATATAATTTTTATCTAACTAAATAAATGAAATATTATTAACTAAAGTCTTCCTATTTAAAACTAAATGCTTACCTGTAAAATAAACCCTAATATAGCTACAATATAACGAATAATTATATTGTAGCTATTTTAGGATTTATATTTATTTTACAGGCAACTTTGTATTTATTTTAACTAGGTACAATAGCTATTAAATAGTTATTTACTATTTAATAGCTACCTAGTTAAAATAATTACAAAATTACCTGTAAAATAAATCCTAACCTAAGATACAATTAAACCTAACACTACACTATCAATAAATAAATTAAATCAATTACCTATAATTACATACAATTACCTACAATTAAATAAACTATATTAAATTAAAAAAAAAAAAACACTAAATTACAAAAAATAAAAAAAGATTACAAGAATTTTAAGCTAATTACACCTACTCTAAGCCCCCTAATAAAATAACAAAGCCACCCAAAATAAAAAATTCCCTACCCTAATCTAAATAGCTATTAGTTATTTACTATTTAATAGCTACCTAGTTAAAATAATTACAAAATTACCTGCAAAATAAATCCTAACCTAAGATACAATTAAACCTAAAACTACACTATCAATAAATAAATTAAATCAATTACCTATAATTACATACAATTACCTACAATTAAATAAACTATATTAAATTACAAAAAAACAAACCCTAAATTACAAAAAATTAAAAAAAGATTACAAGAATTTTAAGCTAATTACACCTACTCTAAGCCCCCTAATAAAATAACAAAGCCCCCCAAAATAAAAAATTCCCTACCCTAATCTAAATTAAAATAGTTAACAGCTCTATTACTTTACCAGCCCTTAAAAGGGCTTTTTGCCCCAAAGAAATCAGCTCTTTTGCCTGTAAAAAAAACACAATACCACCCCCCAACATTACAACCCACCCCCCACATACCCCTACTCTAACCCTACTCTAACATAAACCCCCCTTAAATAAACCTAACACTACCCCCCTGAAGATCTCCCTACCTTGAGTCGTCTTCACTCAGCCGAGCAGCGATGGACCAAAAGAAGACATCCGGAGCGGCAGAAGTCTTCATCCTATCCGGGCAGAAGAGGACATCCGGACAGGCAAACATCTTTATCCAAGCGGCATCTTCTATCTTCATCCATCCGACGAGGAGGGGCTCCATCTTCAAGACCTCCGGCGCGGAACATCCTCTTCTACCAACGACTACCGACGAATGAAGGTTCCTTTAAGTGATGTCATCCAAGATGGCATCCCTCGAATTCCGATTGGCTGATAGGATTCTATCAGCCAATCGGAATTAAGGTAGGAAAAATCTGATTGGCTGATTGAACCAGCCAACCAGATTCAAGTTCAATCGGATTGGCTGATCCAATCAGCCAATCAGATTGAGCTTGCATTCTATTGGCTGATCGGAACAGCCAATAGAATGCCGGTCCGGATGTCCTCTTCTGCCCGGAAAGGATGAAGACTTCTGCCGCTCCGGATGTCTTTTTTTGGTCCATCGCTGCTCTTCGAGTGAAGACGACCCAAGGTAGGGAGATCTTCAGGGGGGTAGTGTTAGGTTTATTTAAGGGGGGTTTGGGTTAAAGTAGGGGTATGTGGGTGGTGGGTTGTAATGTTGGGGGTGGTATTGTGGTTTTTTACAGGCAAAAGAGCTGATTTCTTTGGGGCATGCCCCGCAAAAAGCCTTTTTTTAAGGGCTGGCAAGGTAATAGAGCTGTTAACTATTTTAATTTAGATTAGGGTAGGGAATTTTTTTATTTTGGGGGGCTTTGTTATTTTATTAGGGGGCTTAGAGTAGGTGTAATTAGCTTAAAATTCTTGTAATCTTTTTTCATTTTTTGTAATTTAGTGGGGGGGTTTTTTGTAATTTAGTATAGTTTATTTAATTGTAGGTAATTTTATGTAATTGTAGGTAATTGATTTAATTTATTTATTGATAGTGTAGTGTTAGGTTTAATTGTAACTTAGGTTAGGATTTAATTTACAGGTAATTTTGTAATTATTTTAACTAGGTAGCTATTAAATAGTAAATAACTATTTAATAGCTATTGTACCTAGTTAAAATAAATACAAAGTTGCCTGTAAAATAAATATAAATCCTAAAATAGCTACAATATAATTATTCATTATATTGTAGCTATATTAGGGTTTATTTTACAGGTAAGTATTTTGTTTTAAATATTAAGACTTTAGTTAATAAGATTTAATTTATTTTGTTAGATTAAAATTATATTTAATTTAGGGGGGTATTACGGTTAGGGTTAGACTTAGCTTTAGGGGTTAATACATTTATTAGAGTAGCGGCGAAATCCGGTCGGCAGATTAGGGGTTAATACTTGAAGTTAGGTGTCGACGATGTTAGGGAGGGCAGATTAGGGGTTAATAATATTTATTATAGGGTTTGCGAGGAGGCGGGAGTGCGGCGGTTTAGGGGTTAATACATTTATTATAGTGGCGGCGAGGTCCGGTTGGCAGATTAGGGGTTAATAAGTATAGGTAAGGTAGCGGTGACATTGGGGGGGCAGATTAGGGGTTAATAAATATAATATAAGTGTCGGCGATGTTAGGGACAGCAGATTAGTGGTTCATAGGGATAATGTAGGTTGCGGCGGTGTACGGAGCGGCAGATTAGGGGTTAATAATATAATGCAGGGGTCAGCGATAGGGGGGGCGGCAGATTAGGGGTTAATAAGTGTAAGGTTAGGGGTGTTTAAACTCGGGGTACATGTTAGGGTGTTAGGTGCAGACTTAGAAACTGTTTCCCCATAGGAAACAATGGGGCTGCGTTAGGAGCTGAACACTGTTTTTTGCAGGCGTTAGGTTTTTTTTCAGCCCAAACTGCATCATTGTTTTCTATGGGGGAATCGTTCACTTGCACGTTTTTCCAGCTAGCTGCTACTGTAAGCAACGCTGGTATTGAGAGTTGAAGTGGCGATAAATATGCCTCTACGCTCCCTTTTTGGAGCCTAACGCAGCCCTTCAGAGAACTCTCAATACCAGCGTTATTTAAAAGGTGCGAGGAAAAAAAAACATGCGTAGCTAACGCACCCCTTTTGCTGCAAAACTCTAAATCTAGCCGTATGTAATTAAACTCCCTTCTTATTTAAAAGATTCCACTGATTTTCTAAGAGAACTGGAAATATACAATGGAACAAAGATCTAACATTGGTAACCTGTGACGTATGCTCATTGTATACTAATATTCAACACACATAAGGATTAGAAGCAGTGGAATATTTTTTAAAAAAAGGTGATAAAAATGCAAGCTCAGCAGATTAATTTTATATTGGAAAGTATTGAATTTATACTAAATAATAATTATTTTAACTTTAATAATCAATTTTACCTACAGACCAAATGGACGGCGATGGGCACCAAGTTCGCCCCTAGCTATGCAAATTTATTGATGGGCTTTATTGAAGAAGAGATGATACATGGGTCCATCTAGGAGGGGAATTTGGTGCTCTATCGCTGTTTTATCGATTTTATTTTTATAGTATGGAAGGGAGACGAGGAACTTTTAGATATTTTTATAGAAGATTTTAAAAACAATAGATTTTTAAGGATTTTTTAAATTTTACATTTATTTTTAAAATTGTATAAGTTTTATATATTCTAGAATTTGCAGATATATATAGATATAATGTTAGGTATGCTTGGATAGTTAGTATAGGGGAATAAGTGTTCGCTTTATCTTCAAAAAATATACTGAGATCTAAGTTTTTCCCTACAGAGAGTTATGATTACAATTGTAATTATATTTTGAGCTCTAGTTTTATATACTATTTAGTTTTAAGTATTGTATTTAATATATTTATAATGTTCTGTGTGTTAACTATTGTTATCCGCTCTCATAGAGGATGATATGACATAACACTAGTAACTTTTCCAGAAGTATAATTAAAGAGACTATTTCTCTCTATACAGAAAAAATCAACTAGTGAAATAGCCCCCAAGAAGTTATTCATGCCTACCAATCTACTTCAATTAAGGATTTGGAATAAATAAACGATATGAAAAAATGGAGACAGAAATTCTGCCCCTTTAAGAAATGGGGTATATAAGGGTTAAATGAAGTACACAGGCTTATCTTGAAAAAAGCTTTGTGCTGAAACGTGTAGATAAGCAGTCCTGTGTAGCTGGCCAGCTTCCTATGGATTTCGTTTGAAATATTGACATTGCACTCTATAGCGTGAATTGAATTAGCGCTCTTAGACTGATTGTCATAAGAGATACAGTGACATTTGCTTTCCAGGATACCCACAAATGGTAGCGACAACAGAAAATAATAAATAACAGAAAAGTAACGATTCAAGTGTTGCCCTTTATTGAGGATCTGAACTACTATTTCCGGTAATCTGACCTTCGGATTGGTGGAGAAAACTAACACGTGACAGTAACACGTCAGAGAGTTGTTATCGACTGTTGGAATGCCAAGCCAAACAATTCCATGCTGGAACAAGGAGTAAGGTCAGACAAAGCAGTTATTACATTATAGCTTTCATATTCTGGTGAGTAAGATTCCCTGGGCTCCCATCTGTTGTGGTATATCTATGCATTGAATATGTTTCAAAAATACGTTACAACAAGACAAACTGCATAAAATACCATGCATTGAAGTGTAATCAACTATTGCTATTTCTCCAGTGTCAGGGAGCACAAACAAGTTTTTTGAAAAGTCTTGAAACTACACCCATTTGTGCTTTTACTTTTGAGAGCAGTCTCTCACAATCCTACGTTCAGCTCTTAAGTACGGGCCATCAAAATTGAACATTGTTTCAGCTTGTAACTGTTAATTAGAATTCTAGTTTTAATCTATAAGGTGCCCCTTATTTTTGTAGTACTTGTGTCCAATATGTTATTAAAATTGTTATTATCAGTATTGATACGTTTGAGCTATTCTATTGTGTTTATATTACTTGCAAGTTTAAATATAAGTGCATTTAACTGTTTCTATTCTATATAATATTTGGTAGAGTGCACTCTTAAATCTGGTTTTTATTATATTTTATAGTGTGATAGAAGGGATTTGTCACTCTTGAGAGTTGCATATTCTACCCCTGGGTACACTCTTGTTACTTTCTTCATGTGGTATGCCTTCATGGTATACCTGTAAATATTGTCTCTGACAGAGGACCTCAATTTGTTTCCACTTTCTGGAGAGCTTTTTGCAAACTGATTGGGACCACTGTATCCTTATCTTCTGGCCATCATCTTCAGACCAATGGTCTGACGGAGAGGACAAATCAAGATCTCGAATCCTATCTCAGAACCTATGTCAATTCTCAGCATACCAACTGGTCAGGACTTTTGCCCCTAGCTGAACTGGCACTCATCTCTACGATGCTCTCCATTTCAAGCCGCAGCAGGGTATCAACCCTGTCTCTTCCCTCTTTCGGCTCAGTCTACAGGAGTTCCTGCTGCTGACCATCGTTTCACTGACCTTGCTACCCATTGGCAGCGTATACGCTCTCAGTTACGTTCAGCTGTTTCCAGATACAAGAAGCATGCCGACCATCATCGAGCTACTATTCATGCTTTTTCTGTTGGTGAGGGAGTTTGGGTCTCTACTCGACATGTTCGCTTTTGTCAGTCTTGCCACAAATTTGGCCCTCGCTACATCGGTCCTTACATGGTCCTCAAAAGATTATCTCCTGTTGCCTACAAAGTGGCTTTACCCAGAGCCCTATGCATTCCTCCTGTCTTACACATCTCTCTGCTCAAGCCCTACATCCCAAACAGGTTTACCCAACTCAGACCTCCTCCTCCACCACTCTTGGTTCATGGTGAGCTGGAGTATGAGATTGCCAGGATCCTGGACTCCAGGTACAGACACAGGCAACTCCAATACCTCGTGCACTGGAAGGGTTACTCTGTGGCAGATCGTTCCTGGGTTCCTGCCCGTCATGTACATGCTCCTTCTCTGATCTCCAGGTCTCATGCTGCACATCCCACCAAGCCTATGTAGGGTCCCGGAGGTACCCTTTGAGAAGGGGGCTCTGTCATGCCGCTCCTACGCTCTGCTGTGGCCATTGCTATGGATGCAGGCGGTCCTCCTGTTGCTAGGGATGCAGAGGTGTAACTACAGCATGGTGATGACATCATCACCACCCGCCCTGTCTTCTGATGCCGGTCTGGATCCCTTCTGTGGCTAGAATCCTACGTAAATTCCTCAGTCACTCTCACCTGTGCCCAAATATAGGTGTTACTGTGTGTGCTCCTGGGTGCTGTATTACTGGTATTTTTGGATTGCTATACCATTGCTGAACTCTGCCTGTCTGACCATTCTATTTGGTTTAACCCTGAACTGTTATACTGCTGGATTGCCATATCATTGCTGAACTCTGCCTGTCTGACTATTCTATTGGTTTACCTCTGAACTGCTATACTGCTGGATTGTCTTCCTGTTGCCGGACCCTGTCTGACTTAACCATTCTCTGCTTTCATCTTATTTCCACGGAGGACTGTCCTGTCTGCTGTGAGTACTGCTTACCTCATTTCATAAACTGACTCTGTTCTGGGATATTTCCTATCCTTCCACTTGACGCCGGAATAAGAAGACTACTGGCCATTGCCAAGTTTGGTCTAATAGAGAAATATCCCACGATCATTACACCCGCGACTAATGTGACGTTTCTGATACCTTACAGTCATGTGGGACAAACATGACTGACAGGTTGTAAGAAGATAATAGTACATTCGCTACTAGCGAGGCATCCGATGTATGAATCATTGGCCTGTGCTCAATGCAGATTAGACACAACAAATTTTAAGCTGTTTTTTAGTACATATGGCATCGTCTCGCTAACTGCAATTTCTAGCGAGTAGATCAGACATGCTGTTGGCGAGCAAATTGACGCTTTGGTACATGGAACCCATAGAGTGAGTTTCACTGGGAAGGATAATGGCATCACAAAAAAACTTCTTCAAAATAAATAGATTAAAATGGGGACAATTAGACCATCTTGAAACAGCAAGATTCCAAAATGAGATACTTGAGAGGAGCAGTAGAGTCTTTAAGAATTAAAAAATGAATACTGAGTCCAACAAGAATAGACATAAAAGAAGTGCAAAATAGCCCAAGTGATACACAGTACTATGTATCATACAAGTAAAACTTATTTGTAATTCAAATTGCACTGTGTTGGCCAGCGGGTGTTTGGTTGTTTTTAGACCCTTGGCTTCTTCATGTGGGGGTGCGGTACACTGGGATCTGGACTCGTACAGGTCTTGGTGTATTGCAGGTACTGAAGAGTTGGGCAGGAGATCAAGTACACATCAGGGCCACAAAATGTATTGACCTTAAGGCCAGTGCAGGTTTTATACTGGTGGGGGTGGGGGGGGGGGGTGAAGGAGAGTCCTTATAACCAAATAGCTAGGGTGGTGTACTTTTATCTTTTACTACCTATCTAGGCCCCATTCAGCAAATCAAATTCGTTTTTTAAAGGAACATGAAAGTCATAATTAAACTTCCATCATTCAGATAGAAATTGCACACAAAAAACTTTCTATTTTATGTTTATTATTATGTTCTTCATTATTTTGGTATTTTTGGTATCCTTTCTTGAAGAGCATACCTAAGTGGGATGTGCACGTGCATTTCTTGAGAACCATATTGCAGTAGCTGTGTTGGCAGTATTGATAACTTGTTCTTTGTGTAAAATTTGTATGGTAAATTATTTCTATTTTTACAATACAGTAATGAATAGAGAAGAGATTGTGTATCATTCTTATTGCTTAGTAACTGGCACTGTGCTACAGAATTGTATGAGTGGGTATGTGAGCAGAGTGTGTGTGTGTGCATGTAGTGTGTGTGTCAGTGAGTATGTGTGCTTTATTCTCTAGGTAATCAACACATTTCAGATGAGCTGGTGCTTTAGTGCAGTGTTCCTCAACCATGGTCATTAAGTAACCCCAACAGGCCAGGTTTTCATTATAGCTGAATCAGTGCAGTTATCAGTTGATCAGTAACACCATGGCTACTAACTTGCTCTCACCCATCAGCTGATTATTTCACCCATGCACTGGTTCAACTATAATTAAAACCTGCACTGTTAGGGGTACTTGCGGTCCACGGTATATGTGTTTCTCTGGCGTATCATATCTAATGCCTCCCCAGCCTCTGACCTCACCGCACGTCACTGACACAATCACACTCACTTCACACACACACACACACACACACTGCACATGCATACTCACTACACACACTCACTATATACACACACACTTACACTGTATTACTCCCACTCACATACAATGCACAATGCACTACTCTACACACAAACTGTACTACACATATTGCACTATAAACACAAACTCACTATATACACATACACTTACACACACTGTATTACACACACACACTCACATAAAATGCACAATGCACTACTCTACACACAAACTGCACTACACACATTCACTACACACACACATGCGTGCACTTGAAAATTCTCATTTACTTTGGAAATGCCATGACAAAAAGTCACATTACATTATTGCTAAAAAATTTAATGGCCAAAAAAGGCCTAAGACCTGGGGGGCCGCAGAATTCTGACTGCCTAGGGCAGCCTGTGACAGAAGCGATGCCCATTCACAGATCAGTTATATTATTGTCTTCTTGACAAGCCGTATCATGCGCTTTAGTTTAGTGTGTACAATACAGAGCAGGGGCTGTACAAATTTTACAGTTGCTGCTTTGCTTTGTAATATTCCTGATGGGTTTTTTTTATATTTGTTATGTAACTTTTTAAACTATGTAAGAAAAACAGCAAAACTGTAACTCTTCTGCATTCTACTGTGTGAGCTAATCCAAAGTACAAGGTACAGCTCCACCAAAGCCAGCAACGCCACTGGTCTGTGAAATTGCACTGCTTCTGTCACAGGATACAACAAGATGACTGCACCCAGTATAAAGAGGCAGAGTTTAACAAAAGGCTGTTTTGTAAAGGGTTCAAATAATAGACTTGAGTTGCAGGTACAGAAGTTGTACCCAGCAGTTTAGTGTCCCATTAAAGGTACATTAAACACCTCAAAATATTAATATAAATTGTTTAATTACATGTAGTAAATCAACTTTGCAGTATACTTTCATTATTTATTTTGTTCTTATTTTCTGTAATTTAATTATGAATATTGTGGGCGGAATCTGTTGTCGCTCTACAAATACCTGATGATAATATTAATAATAATAATGTTAAACATGGAAGTGCAGACACAGCTATATCCCACACAGTCATTGGTTGCACACTCTAGTAAGCCAATTATAAACATTCCTAATTGGCCTCAGCAGAAAACGTAACCTAAGTTAACCCACTGCTTTATGGATCTACCCTTATTTTTTCAATATTTAAACAACTAATATAATTTTTAAAAATACGTCTACGAATTATTTTCAGGTTACAATTTGCTCTGAATACATCATTCAAGCAATGATTTATTTAGGGCTAGGTTACAAGTGGAGCTCTAATTTATTGAGCACCCGTAAACGGGCAAATTTGCCAGTTTACGGGTGCAAGATAAATAAACAGCCATTACAAGTGTTAATAAAGTGTGAGGTCCATTTTTGTTAAAAAAAAAAGTAGCATCTTTTTTTAAAAGAAAAAGAAAACGGCAAGTAGTTTTTAGGAGTTAAAGTTGGAGGCGGGGGTGCTAGAAAAAAAACGGCACTGAAAAGTGCCTTTACATTGCGGTCTATGGGGACTGTGTGTTCCCTGTAATTATTTATATATGTATATGCTTATATACCAGTATCTCACAAAAGTGAGTACACCCCTCACATTTTTGTAAATATTTTATTATATCTTTTCATGTGACAACACTGAAGAAATGACACTTTACTGCAATGTAAAGTAGTGAGTGTACAGCCTGTATAAAAGTGTAAATCTGATGTCTCCTCAAAATAACTCAACACACAGCCATTAATGTCTAAATCATTGGCAACAAAAGTGAGTACACCCCTAAGTGGAAATGTTCAAATTGGGCCCAATTAGCCATTTTCCCTCTCTCGTTTTTATGTGACTCGTTAGTGTTACAAGGTCTCAGGTGTGAATGGGGAGCAGGTGTGTTAAATTTGGTGTTATCGCTCTCACACTCTATCATACTGGTCACTGGAAGTTCAACACGGCACCTCATGGCAAAGAACTCTCTAAAGATCTGAAAAAAAGATGGCCTAGGTTATAAGAAGATTGCCAAGATCCTGAAACTGAGCTGCAGCATGGTGGGCAAGACCATACAGCGGTTTCACAGGAGAGGTTCCACACAGAACAGGCCTTGCCATGGTCAACCATGCTCAACGTCATATCCAGAGGTTGTCTTTGGGAAAAAGACATATGAGTGCTGCCAGCATTGCTGCAGAGGTTAAAGGGGTGGGGGGTCAGCCTGTCAGTGCTCAGACCATGCGCCGCACACTGCATCAAATTGTTCTGCATTGCTGTTGTCCCAGAAGGAAGCCTTTTCTAAAGATGATGCACTTGAAAGCCCACAAACAGTTTGCTGAAGACAAGCAGACTAAGGACATGGATTACTGGACCCATGTCCTGTGGTCCGATGAGACTCAGATAATCTTATTTGGTTCATATGGTGTCAAGCGTGTGTGGCGGCAACCAGATGAAGAGTGCAAAGACAAGTGTGTCTTGCCTACAGTCAAGCATGGTGGTGGGAGTGTCATGGTCTGGGCCTGCCGACACTGGGGAGCTACAGTACATTAAATGAACCATGAATGCCATGTACTGTAACATACTGAGGCAGAGTATGATACCCTCTCTTTGGAGACTGGGCCGCAGGGCAGTATTCCAACATGATAACGACCCCAAACACACCACCAAGAAGACCACTGCCTTGCTAAAGAAGCTGAGGGTAAAGGTGATGGACTGGCCAAGCATGTCTCCAGACCTAAACCTTTTTGAGCATCTGTGGGGCATCCTCAAACGGAAGGTGGGGGAGCGTAAGGTCTCTAACATCCACCAGCTCAGTGATGTCGCCATGGAGGAGTGGAAGAGGTTAAGGCAGTGCTGGAAAATAATGGTGGCCACACAAAATATTGACACTTTGGGCCCAATGTGCACATTTCCACTTAGGGGTGTACTCATTTTTGTTGCCAACGGTTTAGACAATAATGGCTGTGTGTTGAGTTATTTTGAGGGGACAGCAAATTTACACTGTTATACAGGCTGTACACTCACTACTTTACATTGTGGCAAAGTGTCATTTCTTCAGTGCTGTCACATGAAAAAGATATAATAAAATATTTACAAAGATGTGAGGGTTGTACTCACTTTTGTGAGATACTGTACATATATATTTATGTGTTATATGTACATATACACATATTAACATATACATGTACACATACATATATACATATATAAGCATATACATATATATATTTACACTTTGCTGTCTATCGCTGCTCGACTTACCCCCTTCACTGTGTTAGGTTCTCAGCCGTGTCTGACAGCATGAGAAACGAGAACATTTGCATTGCGCCTAACTTGTAATACCGAAAAGTTCACACACAGCAACACTTAAAATTAATGACCTTTATTCCAAAAGGAAACAGGGTTATAACAATAGCGACATTTTCGGGTCTCACACCCTTAATCATTTAATACATCCTTATGTAGGCCAACACTAATTGGCCCACCAATTAGAACTCTTCAGTGAACACCCCCCACCACCACCATCAGTGGTTAACAAACAATCAGTGGATATCTACACATATATTTATCATATACTATTATACAAATAAAACAGGTATTGTTTACCTCATCTATCAGAACATTTTTATTTAATTTTACAAAAATACCCCAAGATCCAATTCCCTATTTAATCCCACAGGTTGCATGGAATTCAGTTTGTGGATACAAAAAGCTTCACGTCTCCTTAAGAAAAGCTCTCTATCACACACCGTGTAGGGTATCTCACAGTGTCTATAATCTGAAATCTGAGTTGGCTGATGTTGTGGCCAGATTCAAAAAATGCAAAGAAACAGGGGCCTCAAGATTCTTACATCTGACATTACTTTTTTGTTGGCTAATCCTGTTGCACACACTACGGGTGGTCTCACCAACATAGATCCTCCCACAAGGACATTTAACTAGATAAATAGCAAAAGTAGTGTCACGTGTGAACTAGCCCCTAATAGCATACTTCTTACCCGTCAAATCATAGAGTTACAGTGAACACAGCCAAGGCAAGGCAAACAACCATTATTTTTACAGGTTAAGAAACTCTGTTTACTTCCCTTATTACTGCCTAAGTCAGTGTGAACCAAATCATCTCTCCTGTATGCTGGCATTGGTGGCTGCGCAAATTCTGCAATTTCAGGATGACAAACCCTAAGATGGGGGGGTGATACAGAGCTTCTCTTAATGAGACGTGAAGCATTTTGGATCCACAAACTGAATTCCATGCAACCTGCGTGATTAAATAGGGAATTGGATCTTGGTGTATTTTTGTAAAATGAAATAAAAATGTTCTCTATTGAAATGTTCCCATAAATTGATTTTTGATATTCTTGTTGGATATACAGACTCTGTGAGTGTGTAGAGAGTTAACATTATGTTAGTTTAATATGTTAAATTTTGATAGATGAGGTAAACAATACCTGTTTTATTTGTATAATAGTATATGATAAGTGTGTGTTCACTGAAGGGTTCTGATTGGTGGGCCAATTAGTGTTGGCCTACATAAGGATGTATTGCATGATGTTAACTATGCATGATTAAGGGTGTGAGACCCAAAACGTCGCTATTGTTATAACCTGTTTCCTTTGGAATAAAGGTAATGAATTGTAAGTGCTGCTGTGTGTGGACTTTTCAGTATTGGAAGGCTTGACAGTAGTCTTGTCAGCGTGCACTCACAGGGGGTGCTGTGCTTTGTTGCATTCTTTAACTTGTAATACCAGTGTGCGCTGGTATTACTGAGTGGAGCACAAATATCACGCTTGCGTAAGCGCAATTTTTTCCACTTGGCCCTAAGTGTTTATTGTCCCTTTAAGTATGTAAATTGCCAAGAAGTTCCTCAGCTATTGTGTAAACTGCACGTGTCTTGTCACCATTAGAGATGGCTCTTGAGCATAACGTTTTGGATAAAGAAAGTTAATATAAAAGAACGATCTGGTTTTTGTATAATTAGATTGCCAAAACCAACACCAACAGAGTTACTGTATCAGATCATATTTTCATTTAAAGTATGAAAAATTGCATTCTGTATTGATCAAATTACTGTATATTAACTTGTAGGATTCTGAGGAAAGTGAAGGAACCAGAAACATGATCAGGCACCTAATTGGGATTTTACATGTATTAGTCATTATACGCAGCTCAGAGGATTACTAATAGCAGATATGGTTTAACAAAGGCTTCAAAGGCCACTAACAGGCAAGCATTAAAAATGTAAAAATTATACTTTTACAATTCAGAGATGATTTAGTTTATGATTTAAAGTTAACAAAAAGACAAATTATTTATATATTCAAATGTACCTCTTCCTCTTGGTCTTCGTATTTGAAACTTGGTTCCTTCCTATGGGAGCATACTAAGGTAGGCTCAGGAGTGTGCATGTGTATGGACTATTATGTGCCCACAGATGTGTGTGTATAGCAATGAGATATAGCTACCTATAGAATAACAAGGAACACCTGAAACTCTGTCTTCACTTACTACTACTGTAAACACTGTTTGGATGTCTCCTATCCAGAGATAGATTGCACTCTCATTCTGTGATTAACATGTCTTCTTTATTAAGCAGTGCTTCTATCTATACAGCACTAGCTTAGTTTACCATAAAGTTTCACCACAGAGTGACTGAAGGGACTGCACTCTAAAGCTCCCTCTAAAGATTGTATGTACAATATTAATACACATGATGCTGCACTGTCACACCCTGGATCAAGGCTTTTGGCAGGTCTTGTCTCTGCAAGTGAAGGTTGGGCACTGTGGTACCTTATGCAAAGCAGGTAAGAAATAATGCCGGGTGGAGTTTAAAAGACCCCAGTGGCTGCCCATCTAGAGCTTAGTTATTGTGTGTCATAAAAAGATCACTAAGAGTGATTTCTGTTCCTGCTGCAGTAAGGCATTCTGCACCTTTAAAGGGACATAAAACAGGTTGAGATCTGTTCATATCCTAAAAGGGCTAATTAATTAAAAATAGTTTGCATAAAAAAAATATTTAAAAATTGCTGGCGAGTATTTTAAAATATTTTTTAAAAATATGCAAAATAAATTACATAGCTAAGCTGCCTGGAGCAGATAATCCCTATGCACTTTTGCATACTACCAAAATAACGATAGATATAGATACAGCCATAGAAGGAAATGTGTGGGGGAAGTTAGAGCTTTACAATTCAGAAACTAAAAAAAAGGGTTAAAGGGACAGTAAACAACAGGGCCTCCATTACATATTGAGCGTCGCCCGCAAAAGCCGGATTTTTCGCGTTTTTGGTATCCTATATACAGTGCCGCATTTAATGCGGCACGTATATTTCACCCGTCGCTCGCAATTTTTACTCCCATAAGCTAACATGGGACCGCGTCGTAAATCGGTATCCAATATCCAGCGCAAGGCCTTACGTGGCGAAAATGGAGAAATCTTACTCCATTTTCACCTCGCCATAAAATGCAGCCATAGCAAGCCTTGCGCTGAGTATGGGAGCACCGTAACTCCCTAAAATGCCTGCAAAAAAAAAACTAACACCTAACGCATGCGCAATGTCTATCTACCTGTCAACCGCAATCCCCCACCACAATAACTAATAAAGTGTATTAACCCCTAAACCGCCATAGCCCACACCGCAATAAACCTATTCTATTATTAACCCCTAAACCGCCATAGCCCACATAGCCTATTAAATCTATTAACCCCTAATCTGCCACTGTCAATGTCGCCGCCACTATAATAAAGTTATTAACCCCTATACCTAAGTCTAACCCTAACACCCCCCTAACTTAATTATTATTTAAATAAATCTAAATAATATTACTATTATTAACTAAAGTATTCCTATTTAAAACTAAATACTTACCTATAAAATAAACCCTAAGATAGCTACAATGTAATTAATAATTACATTGTAGCTATTTTAGGATTTATTTTTATTTTACAGGCAACTTTGTATTTATTTTAACTAGGTACAATAGCTATTAAATAGTTAATAACTATTTAATAGCTACCTAGTTAAAATAATTACAAAATTACCTGTAAAATAAATCATAACCTAAGTTACAAATACACCTAACACTACACTATCATTAAATACATTAAATTAATTAACTACAATTAGCTAAAATTAAATAGAATTAATAAAATAAACTAAAGTACAAAAAAAACCCCACTAAATTACAGAAAGAAAAAAAAAAGCCCAGAGAGCTTTATAGAATCTCACAAGCCCAGAGAGCTTTATAGAATCTCACAAGCCCAGAGAGCTTTATAGAATCTCACAAGGCCAGAGAGCTTTATAGAATCTCACAAGCACAGAGAGCTTTATAGAATCTCACAAGCCCAGAGAGCTTTATAGAATCTCATGAGCCCAGAGAGCTTTATAGAATCTCAAAAGGACAGAGAGCTTTAAAGAATCTCACAAGGCCAGAGAGTTTTATAGAATCTCATGAGCCCAGAGAGCTTTATAGAATCTCACAAGCCCAGAGAGCTTTATAGAATCTAACAAGCCCAGAGAGTTTTATAGAATCTCACAAGCACAGAGAGCTTTATGTAATCTAACAATCCCAGAGAGCTTTATAGAATCTCACAAGCCCGGAGAGCTTTATAGAATCTCATGAGCCTAGAGAGCTTTATAGAATATCACAAGCCCAGAGAGCTTTATAGAATCTCATGAGCCCAGAGAGCTTTATAGAATCTCACAAGCCCAGAGAGCTTTATAGAATCTCACAAGTCCAGAGAGCTTTATAGAATCTCATGAGCCCAGAGAGCTTTATAGAATCTCACAAGCCCAGAGAGCTTTAAAGAATCTCACAAGGCCAGAGAGTTTTATAGAATTTCATGAGCCCAGAGAGCTTTATAGAATCTCATAAACCCAGAGAGCTTTATAGAATCTCACAAACCCAGAGAGTTTTATACAATCTGGCCCAAGGCCAAGGGCCCAATTCTCTAAAGGTCGTCACTCATGGGAGATTCACGGCTTTTAGATACTTCACAGGATTCTCTAACGTAAACATTTACCACAATATCAGTATATCCTAATAAAGGGTGTATCATACATTTCTATATGTAAAGGGGAGACACAAGCAAACAATATATACTTAATAAAATCAGCTTTTTAAACCCATATTTAATGCACTCTGTAAAATTACAATTCACTTATTAAATGGAAAGAAAAAGATGTTTGCAGACCTAGAAGTGAACAGAACGTAAATTACACAGAAAGCAGCACAATATAAGCTTTATTTGCTGTAACACAATGTCTTCTTTTTTGTGATTATTATTTGCTTTCATGCACCTATACAGTTTACAAACAGAAATTCTAAAGAAAGGAAAGAATAAAATAACCGCACAGTAAAGCAATGCTCAGGAACAATATGTTAGCGCACAGCAACAGAAATACAACTTGTCTAAAAAACAAACACACAGGTTCAAGGATACCTGGAGGGGAGACTTACAAAGGATAGTTCTATCAGGGAAGAATACGGTGTGACGTACCAGTGGGCTTCTATAGCAGTCAGCTTATTGATTTCGGCAGATATATTTGACGACCTGTAGTTTTTTTTTAAAAAAGTCCTTTTTTTCTCTCCAGAATTGTATTTAATTTTCCTACCACCACTGCTGAAAGGTTGGTCAATGTGCAACATTCATAAAACTATAATCACCAGCTTTAAAATAAAGTAATTGTCCTGTATCAGCCTCCCTTAAAAAAAGAGTCACTAAGGGGCAGATTTATTTCCCGGACATACAAGTGTGACATTAGTGAACCTGTGTACTCCAGATCACACATTGCAAGCAGCAGTCACTGCCTGTATTTATCATTGCATTGAATGGATGTTTGTGCAACACCATCACCTATTCTCATGCAACCAACTGCGCAAGACCAGGAGGTGTTAATTACTCGAGCGAAGAGAGCTTTATAGAATCTTACAAGGCCAGAGAGCTTTATAGAATCTCACAAGGTCAGAGAGCTTTATAGAATCTCACAAGGCCAGAGAGCTTTATAGAATCTCACAAGGTCAGAGAGCTTTATAGAATCTCACAAGGCCAGAGAGCTTTATAGAATCTCACAAGGTCAGAGAGCTTTATAGAATTTTATGAGCCCAGAGAGTTTTATAGAATCTCATGAGCCCAGAGAGTTTTATAGAATCTCATGAGCCCAGAGAGTTTTATAGATTCTCATGAACCCAGAGAGTTTTATAGATTCTGATGAGCCCAGAGAGCTTTATAGAATCTCATGAGCCCAGAGAGCTTTATAGAATCTCATGAGCCCAGAGAGCTTTATAGAATCTCATGAGCCCAGAGAGCTTTATAGAATCTCACAAGGCCACAGAGATTTATAGAATCTCACAAGGTCAGAGAGCTTTATAGAATCTCACAAGGCCAGAGAGCTTTATAGAATCTCACAAGGTCATAGAGCTTTATAGAATCTCATGAGCCTAGAGAGTTTTATAGAATATCATGAGCCCAGAGAGTTTTATAGAATCTAATGAGCACAGAGAGTTTTATAGAATCTCATGAGCCCACAGAGCTTTATAGAATCTCACAAGGCCACAGAGATTTATAGAATCTCACAAGGTCAGAGAGCTTTATAGAATCTCACAAGGCCAGAGAGCTTTATAGAATCTCACAAGGTCATAGAGCTTTATAGAATCTCATGAGCCTAGAGAGTTTTATAGAATATCATGAGCCCAGAGAGTTTTATAGAATCTAATGAGCACAGAGAGTTTTATAGAATCTCATGAGCCCACAGAGCTTTATAGAATCTCACAAGGCCAGAGAGCTTTATAGAATCTCACAAGGCCAGAGAGCTTTATAGAATCTCACAAGGTCAGAGAGCTTTATAGAATTGTATGAGCCCAAAGAGTTTTATAGAATCTCATGAGCCCAGAGAGCTTTATTGAATCTCATGAGCCCAGAGAGCTTTATAGAATCTCATGAGCCCAGAGAGCTTTATAGAATCTCATGAGCCCAGAGAGCTTTATAGAATCTCACAAGGCCAGAGAGCTTTATAGAATCTCACAAGGTCATAGAGCTTTATAGAATATCATGAGCCCAGAGAGTTTTATAGAATATCATGAGCCCAGAGAGTTTTATAGAATATCATGAGCCCAGAGAGTTTTATGGAATCTAATGAGCCCAGAGAGTTTTATAGAATCTCATGAGCCCACAGAGCTTTATAGAATCTCACAAGGCCAGAGAACTTTATAGAATCTCACAAGGCCAGAGAGCTTTATAGAATCTCATGAGCCCAGAGAGCTTTATAGAATCTCATGAGCCCAGAGAGCTTTATAGAATCTCATGAGCCCAGATAGCTTTATAGAATCTCACAAGGCCAGAGAGCTTTATAGAATTTCATGAGCCCACAGAGATTTATAAAATCTCATGAGCCCAGAGAGCTTTATAGAATCTCATGAGCCCAGAGATCTTTATAGAATCTGGCCCAAGGCCAAGGGCCCAATTCTCTAAAGGTCGTCACTCATGGGAGATTCACGGCTTTTAGATCCTTTACAGGATTCTCTAAAGTCAAAATTTACCACAATATCAGTGTGTCTTAATAAATCATGCGTATCATACATTTCTATATGTAAAGGGGAGACACAAGCAAACAATATATACTTAATAAAATCAGCTTTTTAAACCCATATTTAATGCACTCTGTAAAATTACAATTCACTTATTAAATGGAAAGAAAAAGATGTTTGCAGACCTAGAAGTGAACAGAACGTAAATTACACAGAAAGCAGCACAATATAAGCTTTATTTGCTGTAACACAATGCCTCTTGTTTTTTGGGATTATTATTTGCTTTCATGCACCTATACAGTTTACAAACAGAAATTCTAAAGAAAGGAAAGAATAAAATAACCGCACAGTAAAGCAATGCTCAGGAACAATATGTTAGCGCACAGCAACAGAAATACAACTTGTCTAAAAAACAAACACACAGGTTCAAGGATACCTGGAGGGGAGACTTACAAAGGATAGTTCTATCAGGGAAGAATACGGTGTGACGTACCAGTGGGCTTCTATAGCAGTCAGCTTATTGATTTCGGCAGATATATTTGACGACCTGTAGTTTTTTTTAAAAAAGTCATTTTTTTCTCTCCAGAATTGTATTTAATTTTCCCACCACCACTGCTGAAAGGTTGGTCAATGTGCAACATTCATAAAACTATAATCACCAGCTTTAAAATAAAGTAATTGTCCTGTATCAGCCTCCCTGACTTAGGGGCAGATGTATTTCCTGGACATACAAGAATGACATTAGTGAACCTGTGTACTCCAGATCACACATTGCAAGCAGCAGTCACTGCCTGTATTTATCATTGCATTAAGTGGATGTTTGTGCAACGCCATCACCTATTCTCATGCAACCAACTGCGCAAGACCAGGACGTGTTAATTACTCGAGCGCATTCGCCTGTCAATCACCCCATCCATATCAGACCTGGTGGCTGAGGTATCAGCAGTTGTGATAGGGGCATTCATCCTTTGATAAGTCTGCCCCTAAATATATATTATATTTAAACAATTATGCACTGCATTGCAGATTAAATACATTAAATGATTTCAAATCATGTTGATAGCAGAGTTTACAAGTTAATTGCTCTGAAATTGTAAAATATTGCAGGTTGAGAAAAAAATTACCTTGATATTTTAATATAAAACTTAAAAAAAACTTATAAAACAGTTGTGTGTAATAAATCAAATTTCCAATATACTTTAATTATTTATTTTGCCCAAATTTCATGTCATTCAATGTAGAAAATTGTGGATTTTCAAAATGTGGAAATGCACCCTGCTGACTTATTAAGGCTAACCCTGCTACATAAATTTACCAAATTAGCAGACCACCTCTGACTTGCTAAAAAATAAAACACCAATGGCTAGATTTAGAGTTTTGTAGGTAAAGACTTGCGGTGCTAATGAGCCTTTTTTTCCAGCGCACCCTTAAGCCAACGCTGGTATTACGAGTTTTCTGAATGGCTGCGTTAGCCTCAGAAAAGTGAGCGTTGAGCCAAATTTAGCTCCACTTCAACCATCAATACAAGCGTTGCTTATGGTAGCGGTAAGCTGGAAAAATGTGCTTGTGCAACACCTGCAAAAAAGCAGCGTTCAGCTCTTAACGCAGCCCCATTGTTTCCTATGGGGAAAGAAAATTTACGTCTGCACCTAACACACTAACATGAACCCTGAATCTAAACACCCTAATCTGCCGCCCCCGCTATCGCTGACATCTGTATTATATTATTAACCCCAAATTTGCTGCTCCGGACACTGCCGCCACCTACATTATAGCTATGCAGGGCCGCCATCAGGGTGTGACAGGGGTGACTACTGTCAGGGGCCCAATGAGTCAAGAACTAAAAAAAAAAAAAAATTTTTTTTTTTAAATTTTGGCAGCCACCAGAGGGCACTACAGCAGAGTGCTAATTGAGCGTGGTAAATGTTATTACAAGGAGTAAAGTATTAGCATTTGAGAGGATTTCTTAGTGTGCACTAAACCACTATGCGCAGTGTGAGACAGACTTGGCACTTTGTACAGGGTGTGCCTGAGTCAGAGGGCAGATCACTTTCATTTGCAGAGGAGGTAGGACTTACTTAGCAAATGTTTTTTATTTCTTTGTGCAATTTTGTATTGTAACTTCAGTGTGGTAGTTTTATGGTGGGGACAGAGGTCCATAAAAACACATTTTTTTTAGCAGCAGTGTATTTATGATTATTTGACAATGCTGTAGAAATTCTATATTTAAAACCATGCAGAAATGTTTCCTCCTCAATACACAAATGGTAGATGCCCTTTTGGGAGATATGCATTATATATATATATATATATATATATATATATATACAGAATTATTAGGCAAATGAGTATTTTGACCACATCATCCTCTTTATGCATGTTGTCTTACTCCAAGCTGTATAGGCTCGAAAGCCTACTACCAATTAAGCATATTAGGTGATGTGCATCTCTGTAATGAGAAGGGGTGTGGTCTAATGACATCAACACCCTATATCAGGTGTGCATAATTATTAGGCAACTTCCTTTCCTTTGGCAAAATGGGTCAAAAGAAGGACTTGACAGGCTCAGAAAAGTCAAAAATAGTGAGATATCTTGCAGAGGGATGCAGCACTCTTAAAATTGCAAAGCTTCTGAAGCGTGATCATCGAACAATCAAGCGTTTCATTCAAAATAGTCAACAGGGTCGCAAGAAGCGTGTGGAAAAACCAAGGCGCAAAATAACTGCCCATGAACTGAGAAAAGTCAAGCGTGCAGCTGCCAAGATGCCACTTGCCACCAGTTTGGCCATATTTCAGAGCTGCAACATCACTGGAGTGCCCAAAAGCACAAGGTGTGCAATACTCAGAGACATGGCCAAGGTAAGAAAGGCTGAAAGACGACCACCACTGAACAAGACACACAAGCTGAAACGTCAAGACTGGGCCAAGAAATATCTCAAGACTGATTTTTCTAAGGTTTTATGGACTGATGAAATGAGAGTGAGTCTTGATGGATTAGATGGATGGGCCCGTGGCTGGATTGGTAAAGGGCATAGAGCTCCAGTCCGACTCAGACGCCAGCAAGGTGGAGGTGGAGTACTGGTTTGGGCTGGTATCATCAAAGATGAGCTTGTGGGGTTGAGGATGGAGTCAAGCTCAACTCCCAGTCCTACTACCATTTTCTGGAAGACACCTTCTTCAAGCAGTGGTACAGGAAGAAGTCTGCATCCTTCAAGAAAAACATGATTTTCATGCAGGACAATGCTCCATCACACGCGTCCAAGTACTCCACAGCGTGGCTGGCAAGAAAGGGTATAAAAGAAGAAAATCTAATGACATGGCCTCCTTGTTCACCTGATCTGAACCCCATTGAGAACCTGTGGTCCATCATCAAATGTGAGATTTACAAGGAGGGAAAACAGTACACCTCTCTGAACAGTGTCTGGGAGGCTGTGGTTGCTGCTGCACGCAATGTTGATGGTGAACAGATCAAAACACTGACAGAATCCATGGATGGCAGGCTTTTGAGTGTCCTTGCAAAGAAAGGTGGCTATATTGGTCACTGATTTGTTTTTGTTTTGTTTTTGAATGTCAGAAATGTATATTTGTGAATGTTGAGATGTTATATTGGTTTCACTGGTAAAAATAAATAATTGAAATGGGTATATATTTGTTTTTTGTTAAGTTGCCTAATAATTATGCACAGTAATAGTCACCTGCACACACAGATATCCCCCTAAAATAGCTAAAACTAAAAACAAACTAAAAACTACTTCCAAAAATATTCAGCTTTGATATTAATGAGTTTTTTGGGTTCATTGAGAACATGGTTGTTGTTCAATAATAAAATTAATCCTCAAAAATACAACTTGCCTAATAATTCTGCACTCCCTGTATATATTACATTCCAGTTTACTGCCCCTTTATGCAAGGACTTTCCAGATGCAAGGAGGCATTTTATCTAAGATTTTTACATCTGCATAAAATGTTATACTCTTAGACTAAGATTGCTCAGTGTTTGAAATGAGACAGGTTAACTTAAAACTGTTCAGTTTACACTACAGATGACTTAATTTTGAAATACATACCAACAAGCCTAAATCCTGCATTTAACCAGATCTAATGGTATGAGTACCACAGCTTATGGTCCCACCAAGACCATATAGAGTACCGCATTTTCAAAATCCACAAGTACAGCTGACAGTTGGGAAAATTTGTACACTATATTTGAAGTGGTGCTCTTGGTTGGGGAAAATGGGGACAAAACAAACAAACAAACATATGTCAACCTTTTAAAGGTACTTTTCTTCATCTATCCATCTACCCAGCTCATTAATGTACAATTTTTAATTCACAGAATTATTTTTGTTTGCACATTTACAAATATGATTCTTTAAAAAGTGATCTCTTAATTTCTAAAAAAAAATGTATCATGCATGTCACACACTGTTGATTTAGGTGATGCAAGGTGCATAAATGTTTCCTCCTGTGAATGTTTCTGTGGGTGTCTGTGTTTATGTCTTTGTGCTTTGGTTTGTGTCTCTATGAGTGTGTGTGTATGTATTTTTTATCTGTGGGTCTCCCTGTGGGGGTGGGGGTGTATGTCTTTGAGCTTTTTCTGTGGGTGTCTCTGTGAGGGTGTGTGTATGTTTGTCTTTGTGTATTTTCTCTGGATGCCTCTGTGAGGGTGGGTGTGTATGTCTGTGTTTTCTGTGGATGTCTCTGTGAGGGTGTGTGTGGGTATGTATGTATGTATGTATGTCTGTATTTTCTGTGGATGTCTCTGTGAGGGTGTGTGTTTTATGTGGGTGTCTCTGTGAGGGTGTGTTTGTATGTCTTTGTGTGTTTTCTGTGGATGTCTCAGTGAGAGTGTGTGTATGTATGTCTTTCTGTGTTTTTTATGTGGTTGTCTCTCTGTGTGTGTATGTCTTTCTGTGTGTTCTGTGGGTGTGTGGGTGTATGCATTTGTGTGTTTTCTGAGGCTGTCTCTGTTGGTGTTTCCTTGGGTGTATGTGCAAGTTTGAGTTTGTGTGTGTGTGTCCATTGTCTGTTCCTTTTTAGGACATTTTTACTACTAATTATTCACATCTTTCTACAGACTTTGAGACTAACAAGACCTTTCCGGAAGTCACCAATCCATCATTTAACCTTTAAATTATTGTTTAGGCAGTTCAGGGCCCTTCCTTTCAGCCACTGCATGCTGTTGTCATAATTTAGTTGTCATCTTCCTTTACAAAAAGATAATCAGAACTCCATATTTTGTTTTCTAAATCTCCTTTTTTTTATTTACAAAACTATAGTTTACCTCATTACTTGTCAGGTCAATGTAAACCAGTGCTAAGTGTCTGTTTGGGTGTCTGTGTCTGAGTGTGTTTCTTTGCGTGTCTGCTAGAGTGTCTATATGTGAATCCTTATGTGTGAGTGTGTGTGTGTGTGTGTGTGTGTGTGTATGTTACTACCTTTACAACATTTCCAAGTTTAAATAGACAATTAAGAATAAAGTGCATATAAGTTTTAGTCACTTGGTCAAAAATTGCACATGTCAAAGGAGGGGGGCCCTGATCAATGGATGAGTCAGGGGCACCGAAATTCCTAGTGGCGGGCCCTGTAGCTATGAACCCCTAATCTGCTGTCCCTAACATCGCCGACACCTATATTATATTTATTAACCCCTAATCTGTCCCCCCCCCCAAGGTCGCCGCCACCTACCTACACTTATTAACCCCTAATCTGCCGACCGGACATCGCCGCCACTATAATAAATGTATTAACCCCTAAAATGCTGCACTCCCGCCTCGCAAACACTATAATAAATTTAATTAACCCCTAATCTGCCCTCCCTAACATCGCCGCCACCTACCTACAATTATTAACCCCTAATCTGCCGCCCCCAACGTCACCGCTACTATAATAAAGTTATTAACCCCTAAACCTAAGTCTAACCCTAACACCCCCTAACTTAAATATAATTTAAATAAATATAAATAAATTTACTGTAATTAAATAAATTATTCCTATTTAAAACTAAATACTTACCTATAAAATAAACCCTAATATAGCTATAATATAACTAATAATTACATTGCAGCTATTTTAAGATTTATTGACCTTGCATTCTATTGGCTGATCCAATCAGCCAATCGGATTGAACTTCAATCCGATTGGCTGATAGCATCAACCAATCTGATTTTTCCTACCTTAATTCCGATTGGCTGATAGAATCCTATCAGCCAATCGGAATTCGAGGGACGCCATCTTGCATGACGTCATTTAAAGGAACCTTCATTCGGTCGACAGCCGTGGAAAGAAGAGGATGCTCCGCATCGGATGTCTTGAAAATTGACCCGCTCCGCGCCGGATGGATGAAGATAGAAGATGCCGCTTGGATGAAGCCTTCTCCCGGTCCGGATGTCCTCTTCTGCCCCATCGGATGAAGACTTCTGGACGGATCGGATGACCAGTGGTGCCCGGCTGGGTGAACACGGCTCAAGGTAGGGTGATCTTCAATGGGGTAGTGTTCGGGTTTTTTAAGGGGGGATCGGGTGGGTTTTAGAGTAGGGGTGTGTGGGTGGTGGGTTGTAATGTTGGGGGGGTATTGTATTTCTTTTTTTTTACAGGTTAAAGAGCTGATTACTTTGGGGCAATGCCCCGTAAAAAGCCCTTTTAAGGGCTGGTAAAAGAGCTGATTACTTTTGTTATTTAGTAAAGGGTAGGGAATTTTATTATTTTGGGGGGATTTTTTATTTTATTAGGGGGCTTAGATTAGGTGTAATTAGATTAAAATTCTTGTAATATTTTTTATTTTTTGTAATTTAGTGTTTGTTTTTTTTGTAATATAGTTTAGTTTATTGAATTGTATTTTAGTTTAGATAATTGTATGTAATTTATTTAATTAATTTATTGATAGTGTAGCGTTAGGTGTATTTGCAACTTAGGTTAGGATTTATTTTACAGGTAATTTTGTAATTATTTTAACTAGGTAGCTATTAAATAGTTACTAGCTATTTAATAGCTATTGTACCTAGTTAAAATAAATACAAAGTTACCTGTAAAATAAATATAAATCCTAAAATAGCTACAATGTAACTATTAGTTATATTGTAGCTATATTAGGGTTAATTTTATAGGTAAGTATTTAGTTTTAAATAGGAATAATTTATTTAATTATAGTAAATTTATTTAATTATAGTAAATTTATTTATATTTATGTAAATTATATTTAAGTTAGGGGGGTGTTAGGGTTAGGGTTAGACTTAGGTTTAGGGGTTAATAACTTTATTATAGTAGCGGCGATGTTGGGGGCGGCAGATTAGGGGTTAATAATTGTAGGTAGGTGGCGGCGATGTTAGGGAGGGCAGATTAGGGGTTAATTAAATTTATTATAGTGTTTGCGAGGCGGGAGTGTGGCGCTTTAGGGGTTAATAGATGTATTATAGTGGCGGCAATGTCCGGTCGGCAGATTAGGGGTTAATAAGTGTAGGTAGGTGTGGGGACAGATTAGGGGTTAATAAATATAATATAGGTGTCGGTGATGTTAGGGACAGCAGATTAGGGGTTCATAGCAATAATGTAGGTTGGCAGATTAGGGGTTAAATAATTGTATTATAGGATTTGCCATGTGGGGGGGCCTCGGTTTAGGGGTTCATAGGTAGTTTATGGGTGTTAGTGTACTTTGTAGCACTGTAGTTAGGAGCTTTATGTTCCGGCGTTAGACCATAAAACTCTTAATTACTGACTTTTTTATGCAGTAGGAGTCTTGGAGGTAGAGGCTGTACGGCTCACTTCTTCCAAGACTCGCAATACCGGCATTAGGAAAATCCCATTAGAAAGATAGGATACGCAATTGACGTATGGGGATTTGCGGTAGCCTCGAGTCGCGGAAGAAAAGTGAGCGGTACACCTGTACCTGCCAAACTCGTAATACCAATGGGCGTTAAAAAGCAACGTTAGGACCCCTTAACGCTGCTTTTTAAGGCTAACGCAAAACTCTAAATCTAGGTGTTAGTTACTGTAGTCAAGTGGATTTTCAAAAGGGTGTTTCTAACAAAATGTCCCTTTTAAATGGGTTTGCCTTTTAATGATATGCACTATGGATGTATAAACATATTAAATCTGATTACTAATAAATTATGGTAGATTTGAAAATTACACATATTCTTGTTTTAAACGAAACTAAAACAACACATACATTAAAAAATGGATAATTGTCACATATAAAGTAATATCAATGATGTTTTTTATTTATTTATTTTGCTTTGATTTAACACATTTTAGTCCTCTTCAAAGTGGGACAGTCACTGTGGCATTGTTCAGATTTTCCACTTCAAACAGCCAAGCGCGTGTCAGATGTGAAATGCTATTTTAACCCCTTAGTCGCCAGTTGCATCCCTCTCAGGCATCCTAGATAATAAAATAAGCCATTAATAAATGTGAAAATAATAAAAGCATTTATAAAATAATACGTTGTTTTAAATCTATAAATTCATATTTTTTTTTGTAAAGTATTAAAGAGTTTGCTTCAGCAGCAATATGAAAAAGCAGAATTATACAAAATTGCAGGTGGCTGTTGCATATTTATGTCACGCGGCTGTGTGACTGTGAAGCAGGGAACAAACCACTAATAGACTTACAGCTGTTAACAAAGACTTTTAGGCTCAGATATCTTATATTCTACTTCAAAGGCACATAAAAGCTTTTTATAAAAATAAATATTAACCCCTTTGGGGCAGTTGGTAGAGGTCACTAACCCCATAGAACTCAAAACTGAATGTTTACGATTAGCATTTTTGCATTATACATTGTTGTAAATACTGCTGTTCATTATAATGTTATACGCAAACAGGTACATAATCACTCCGAACCTACCTCCGAATGCTGTCATGGAAAGGAGGGAAAGAGGTATATGATAAAAGAGGTCATTTGGAAAGGTGTTTTTTTAAATGCTCTGAATTATGAAAACTTAAATTGGATGTTCCTATCTCTTTAAAATATAGCTCCGTATGCCAATAAACTAGTTTGAAAAGAGGGACATTTCATTTAAGTTGGTGTTTTTCTACAGTATTCCAAACCACTACACACTACGATAATCATAAACCGTGCAAAAGGGCGTTATGTGATGCCTGGGATACCACTGGTGAGAGTCCACAATGTAAAATGTTCTAGGGGTTTCATGATGTAAATGGTGAAAAAATATATTTTTTCTATAGACTGGATCAAAATTTCAAAAAAGGAAAATACCTGTTCACAGACAAGAGTTCTAATGTAAGCCTCCTGGGATTCTTTTATCTTCTCAACTTGTGTCAATTGGAGGACAAAGAAGCACAGCAAAACATTAGCTAGTGTCTTAAAAGGGTTGCATCAGAATGAAACTGGGCTTTAACCCAGACCGTCAGGCTTTGGCTCATAACAGCACAGTTAAGTACACGTCAGAAGTTCCTCAGCTACTATTAGTATACTCCATTATTAGTTACTGGCACCGCAGCTCCTCTCAGTCATCCTCAATACTGGCTGCCTAGCTCCTCTCAGTCACCCTAAATACTGGCTGCCTAGCTCCTCTCACTCAGCCTCAATACTGGCTGCCTAGCTCCTCTCACTCATCCTCAATACTGGCTGCCTAGCTCCTCTCACTCATCCTCAATACTGGCTGCCTAGCTCCTCTCACTCATCCTCAATACTGGCTGCCTAGCTCCCCTCAGTCACCCTAAATACTGGCTTCCTAGCTCCTCTCACTCATCCTCAATACTGGCTGCCTAGCTCCTCTCAGTCATCCTCAATACTGGCTGCCTAGCTCCTCTCAGTCATCCTCAATACTGGCTGCCTAGCTCCTCTCAGTCATCCTCAATACTGGCTGCCTAGCTTCTCTCAGTCATCCTCAATACTGGCTGCCCTGCTCCTCTCAGTCATCCTCAATACTGGCTGCCTAGCTCCTCTCAGTCATCCTCAATACTGGCTGCCTAGCTCCTCTCAGTCATCCTCAATACTGGCTGCCTAGCTCCTCTCAGTCATCCTCAATACTGGCTGCCTAGCTCCTCTCAGTCATCCTCAATACTGGGTGCCCTGCTCCTCTCAGTCATCCTCAATACTGGCTGCCTAGCTCCTCACAGTCATCCTCAATACTGGCTGCCTGGCTCCTCTCAGTCATCCTCAATACTGGCTGCCTAGCTCCTCTCACTCATCCTCAATACTGGCTGCCCTGCTCCTCTCACTCATCCTCAATACTGGCTGCCTAGCTCCTCTCAGTCATCCTAAATACTGGCTGCCTAGCTCCTCTCAGTCATCCTCAATACTGGCTGCCCTGCTCCTCTCAGTCATCCTCAATACTGGCTGCCTAGCTCCTCTCAGTCATCCTCAATACTGGCTGCCCTGCTCCTCTCAGTCAACCTCAATACTGGCTGCCTAGCTCCTCTATCCTCAATACTGACTGCCTAGCTCCTCTCAGTCATCCTCAATGCTGACTGCCTAGCTCCTCTCAGTCATCCTCAATACTGGCTGCCTAGCTCCTCTCAGTCATTCTTAATACTGACTGCCTAGCTCCTCTCAGTCATCCTCAATACTGGCTGCCTATCTCCTCTCAGTCATCCTCAATACTAACTGCCTAGCTTCTCTCAGTCATCCTCAATACTGGCTGCCTAGCTCCTCTCATACTCGACACCGGAGCCTATGGGAACTTTATTAATAGTGCTATTATAAGGTGTAATAAAATTCCATGTGTGTTAAAACAGAATCCTGTAGCAATTCGAGTTATTGATGGTTCGTCCATTGCTAGTGGCCCTATCACTCATCAAACTATCCCTTTATTACTTACAACACCTTCTGATTATACCGAGTTTATTGAATTCAATGTTTTGCCCTCACCACTTGTCTTAGGCATATCATGGTTTAAAAAACATCAACCCACTATAAACTGGGAGACTCTGGAGGTCACTCTTCAATCACTGTTCTGTCAACAAACTTGCTACTCTTCACAAACTCTCTTGGAAACAACACAGCCCGGACATCAGATTCCTCACGAATATCAAGAGTTCACTGATGTTTTCAGTAAAACTGAAGCTGAATCGTTGCCTCCCCATCGCATATACGATTGTCCTATTGAGATCAAACCTGGTTCAACTATTCCATATGGCCGCTTGTATTCGTTATCCACACCAGAATTGGAACATCTTAAGAGTTACTTGGAGGAAAATCTTCACAAGGGCTTTATACGTCCTTCCACCTCCTCAGCGGGCGCCGGAATGTTCTTTGTAAAGAACAAGGATGGTTCTCTACGCCCAATCATCGACTATAGAGAACTAAACCAGCGCACCATAAAAAATCGATACCCACTTCCTCTGATACCAGAATTAATAGAGCGTCTCCGTGATGCCAAAATATTCACAAAGTTGGATCTTCGAGGTGCTTACAATCTCGTTCGAATACGTGAAGGGGATGAGTGGTTGACAGCATTTAGGACCAGGTACGGCTTGTTTGAGTACTTGGTCATGCCCTTTGGGCTTTGTAATGCCCCCGGGACCTTCCAACATTTTATTAATGACGTCTTCAGGGATTTATTAGATGTCTGTATCGTCATCTATTTAGATGACATACTCATTTACTCAAATACCTACGAGGACCACATCATACATGTACGCCGCAAACTTTCCAGATTGAGGATACATTGTTTGTATGCCAAGCTCGAGAAGTGTGAGTTCCATGCTAACAGTATCTCATTCCTTGGTTACAACATCAGCCCAAGAGGAATTAGCATGCAGGATGACAAGGTAGAGACTGTGAGGAATTGGGCTCCACCTAAAACAAGAAAGGAACTTCAAAGATCCCTTGGTTTGGCTAACTATTATAGAAAGTTCGTAAAAGACTTCTCTAAGTTAGCCAAACCCTTGACTCACAAGTTCCACTATCCAATTCCGTCAGAACGCAATTGCTGATCATGCCTTTGAGCTTCTCAAGTTCAAGGTCACTTCTGCCCCTATCCTCCATTTTCCAGACCCAAGTCTTCAGTATATCCTTGAGGTAGATTCTTCAGACTTTGCTCTAGGTGCGATTCTCTCACAAAAAACTTCCCTGACAGAACCTATGCATCCAGTTGCGTTCTTCTCCAAGGTTTTGAGTTCCTCAGAAGTCAATTACCCCATAGGGGAAAAGGAGCCTCTAGCTATCAAAAGGGCATTGGAACATTGGAGGCACCTGCTTGAAGGAACGTCACTCCCCATCATCATTTACACCAACCATAAGAACCTGGAATTCCTACAAACAAATAAAACCTTATCCTACAGACAGGTGCGCTGGAGTTTATTCTTCACTAGATTCAATTTTCACATAATCTACAGACGATCAAACAAAAACAGAAAAGCAGATGCTCTCTCATGGAAAGATAGCCAACCAGTATACCATCACAACATCACTTCTATGATTCCTTCATGTAAATTTATTGGACTAACCCCCTATTTGCTTAAAGCTTTCAAGGATTCATTATCTGCCAACATAGAACTCCCCTTAAACTTACTCGAAAATAAATCTGATGGCCTATTCTATCACAGAGACAAGATTTATGTGCCAACGAACTTAAGACCTCTCCTCCTACAGTTGCATCATGATTCCCCACTAGTAGGACACCCAGGGGAGAGGAGGACACTCGAGAACATTTCCAGGAAATTTTGGTGGCCTTCGATGTCACAATCCATTAAGACTTATGTAAACACCTGTACAATATGTGCCACTTCCAAGTCTCCAAAATGCCCTCCTTATGGACTTCTTATGCCTTTACCGAATCCACCTAAACCGTGGCATCATTTGTCTCTAGATTTCATTGTGGAGCTACCTACCTCTGCTAGGATGAAAACCATATTGGTAGTCGTTGACCTCTTGACTAAGATGGCTCATTTTGTACCCTTTCACAAATTGCCCACAGCTACAGAGACTGCAAAATTATTTCTAGGTAACATTGTACGCCTACATGGCCTTCTGAAATTTCTAACTTCGGACCGCGGAACACAGTTCACCTCCCGCTTTTGGAAAGCACTCTGTAATCTACTACAAATGGATCACCATCTCTCGACCTCTTTTCATCCTCAGATGAATGGACAGGTGGAGCGAGTAAATCATTGGCTGGAACAGTATCTCCGTTGCTTCTGCTCCTACCAACAAGGCGAGTGGTTAACTTATCTTTCTATGGCGGAATTCGCTTTTAACAACTCCATGAATTCCTCCACAAAGATGACACCTTTTCTGGTGAATTACGGTTTCCATCCAAACTCCTACACTACCTCGGGTCTATCTGACAATACCTCCACTGATTGTCCTCATGCTAACGATTACACCTCTAACATTCGAAATATTTTCAAGCTTTTACAAGAGAACATTACAGAATCTCAAGAACGACAGAAACACTACTATAATTTACAAAGACGACCTGCTCCTAACTACTCAGTGGGGGTTTTAGTTTGGCTATCAACTAAAAACCTAAAACTCAGAGTGCCTAGCAAAAAACTAGGAGGATTGTACATTGGACCATTTCCAATAACAAAAATCGTTAACCCCAACGCAGTCACATTACAGCTGCCCAATTCCTTGAAAGTACACCCTACATTTCATGTCTCCCTCTTGAAACCATGTGTCACAATGAGATCTATTGGAAGTACTCTACCACCTACTAACACTCTTCCACAGATGGATGAATATGAGGTGGAGTCCTTGATCGATTCCCGAATTCGTAATGGACAGTTGCAATACCTGGTCCATTGGTGGGTTATTCCTCTGATGACGATACATGGGAGCCTTTTAACAACATACATAGCCCAAGGATGTTGTCTCTTCCATCGACGACATCCAGACCGCCCGGGTCCCTAACGACCCTCCGTCTGTCTTCGGGAGGGGGAGATGTCAGGATTCACCATGGTTACCTGCATTCATGTCCAAACTCCTCCCACTTTCCCTTTAAATCCGGATCACGCCCTGTTCCTAGTGCTTAGTAATTTTGTGTGCTATCACTGATAACTGCCTCTATCCTAAGCTCCTGATATTCATTGGATTTACAGCACCAATTCTCTACCTACAGTGGCAACTTATGGTCTGGAATATACTTGCTCTGTGAGATATACGGACACTCACCTTGTTTCCCAAACTGAATCAGAGACAGCGTGATTTCAAGCTAACTGCTTTCCCTTGCTAATCTCTCACGCTGCTTATCGCAGATCATTGTATGACTTTAATTCATCTGAGCATCTTACCTTTGGGTCAAACCTTTAACCACACAGGTTATAAAGTGACCAGACTTATTCAATCAGCTAATATCTCATATTAGCAACGCAACTCCGCTAAACACCAGGAGCCGACAAACAGCTGATTGTACGGTGACGTCACCCGCTACTCTAGACTCTCTAAATAACACGCCCCTCCTGGAGCGTAGTAACACCACAAGCTCCAAATTACAGTCTTGCCTCTAACAACTGCTGAGACCATCTGCTCGGGTTAAACAGCTGCAACACGCAGTTCTCACTCTGCCACTACTCAAAGACTCTTTCGCTATACTCAGATAAGTTAAAGGGGTATATTTGTTATTTTGTGAATTATTCTACTGCAATTCACATTTATAATTCCCCTGCATTATCTCCTCACAAGCTCTGTCATTTCAACTATTCTCTCCATAATAGTTGTAGATACAGCAAGTGACACAAACACAAATTTATAAAGGTCTGCAGCTGAGATTTGCATAAACACGGTCCCAGGGTATTACAGATATTATCAGCCCTGATAAACCCCTGACATACTCATCCTCAATACTGGCTGCCTAGCTCCTCTCAGTCATCCTCAATACTGCCTGCCTAGCTCCTCTCACTCATCCTCAATACTGGCTGCCTGGCTCCTCTCAGTCATCCCCAATACTGGCTGCCTAGCTCCTCTCAGTCATCCTCAATACTGGCTGCCTAGCTCCTCTGTCATCCTCAATACTGGCTGCCTAGCTCCTCTCAGTCATCTCCAATACTGGCTGCCTAGCTCCTCTCAGTCATCCTCAATACTGGCTGCCTAAGCTCCTCTCTGTCATCCCCAATACTGGCTGCCTAGCTCCTCTCAGTCATCCTCAATACTGGCTGCCTAGCTCCTCTCAGTCATCCTTAATACTGGCTGCCTAGCTCCTCTCACTCATCCTCAGTACTGGCTGCCTAGCTCCTCTCAGTCATCCTCAATACTGGCTGCCTAGCTCCTCTCACTCATCCTCAATACTGGCTGCCTAGCTCCTTTCAGTCATACCCAATACTGGCTGCCTAGCTCCTCTCAGTCATCTTCAATACTGGCTGCCTAGCTCCTCTCAGTCATCCTCAATACTGGCTGCCTGGCTCCTCTTAGTCATCCTCAATACTGGTTGCCTAGCTCCTCTCAGTCATCCTCAATACTGGCTGCCTAGCTCCTCTCAGTCATCCTCAATACTGGCTGCCTAGCTTATTATTGGCCGATGTCTGCCCTGTTCCTATTAGTGCACCTCATTACTGACCAAAGTCTGCCCTGCTCCTCTCAGTGCTCCTTATTATTGGCTGATGTCTGCCCTGTTCCTATTAGTGCACCTCATTACTGACCAATGTTTGCCCTGCTCCTCTCAGTGCACCTCATAACTGACCAGTGACTGCCCTGCTCCTCTCAGTGCACCTCATTACTGACCAATGTCTGACCTGCTCCTCTCAGTGCACCACATAACTGACCAGTGACTGCCCTGCTACTCTCAGTGCACCTCATAACTGACCAGTGACTGCCCTACTCCTCTCAGTGCATCTCATAACTGACCAGTGACTGCCCTGCTCCTCTCAGTGCAGCTCATAACTGACCAGTGATTGTCCTACTCCTCTCAGTGCACCTCATAAATGATCAGTGACTGCCCTGCTCCTCTAAGTGCAGCTCATAACTGACCAGTGACTGCCCTGCTCCTCTCAGTGCACCTCATAACTGATCAGTGACTTCCCTGCTCCTCTCAGTGCACCTTATAACTGACCAGTGACTGCCCTGCTGCTCTAATTGCACCTCATAACTGACCAGTGACTTCCCTGCTCCTCTCACTGCAACTTATAACTGACCAATGACTGCCCTGCTCCTCTCAGTGCACCTCATAACTGACCATTAACTGCCCTGCTCCTCTCAGTGAACCTCATAACTGACAAGTGACTGCCCTACTCCTCTCAGTGCACCTCATAACTGACCAGTGACTGCCCTGCTCCTCTAACTGCACCTTATAACTGACCAGTGACTGCCCTGTTCCACTCAGGGCACCTCATAACTGACCACTGACTGCCCTGCTCTTCTCAGTGCACCTTATAAATAACCAGTAACTGCCCTGCTACTCTCAGTGCACCTTATAACTAACCAGTGACTTCCCTGCTCTTCTCAGTGCACCTTATAACTGACCAGTGACTGCCCTGCTCCTCTCACTGCACCTTATAACTGACCAGTGACTGCCCTGTTCCACTCAGGGCACCTCATAACTGACCAGTGACTGTCCTGCTCCTCTCACTGCACCTTTTAACTGACCAGTGACTGCCCTGTTCCACTCAGGGCACCTCATAACTGACCACTAACTGCCCTGCTCCTCTCAGTGCACCTTATAAATAACCAGTGACTGTCCTGCTACTCTCAGTGCACCTTATAACTGACCAGTGACTGCCCTGCTAATCTCAGTGCACCTGATAACTAACCAGTGACTGCCCTGCTCCTCTCAGTGCACCTCATAACCGACCAGCGCCAGCCCTGCTCCTCTCAATGTACCTTATAAATAACCAGTGACTGCCCTGCTACTCTCAGTGCGCCTCATAACTGAGCAGTGACTGCCCTGCTACTCTCAGTGCACCTTATAAATAACCAGTGACTGCCCTGCTACTCTCAGTGCACCTCATAACTGACCAGTGACTGCCCTGCTCCTCTCAGTGCACCTCATAACTGACCAGGGACTGTCCCTGCTCCTCTCAATGTACCTTATAAACTAACCAGTGCCTGCCCTGCTCCTCTGAATGTACCTCATAACTAACCAGTGACTGCCCTGTTCCTCTCAGTGCACCTCATAACTGACCAGTGACTGCCCTGCTCCTCTCAATGTACCTCATAACTGACCAGTGACTGCCCTGCTCCTCTCAATGTACCTCATAACTAACCAGTGACTGCCCTGTTCCTTTCAGTGCACCTCACCACTGAACAGTGACTGCCCTGCTTCTCTCAGTGCACCTCATCACTGACCAGTGACTGCCCTGCTCCATTCAGGGCACCTTATTACTGACCAGTGACTGTTCCTGCTCTGCTAAGTGCACCTCATAACTGACCAGTGACTGCCCTGTTCCTCTCGGTGCACCTTATGACTGACCAGTGACTGCCCTGCTCCTCTCAGTGCACCTTATAACTGACCAGTGACTGCCCTGCTCCTCTCAGTGCACCCTATAACTGATCAGTGACTGCCCTGCTGCTCTAATTGCACCTCATAACTGACCAGTGACTTCCCTGCTCCTCTAAGTGCACCTCATAACTGACCAGTGACTGCCCTGCTCCTCTCACTGCACCTTATAACTGACCAATGACTGCCTTGCTCCTCTCAGTGCACCTCATAACTGACCATTAACTGCCCTGCTCCTCTCAGTGAACCTCATAACTGACAAGTGACTGCCCTACTCCTCTCAGTGCACCTCATAACTGACCAGTGACTGCCCTGCTCCTCTCACTGCACCTTATAACTGACCAGTGACTGCCCTGTTCCACTCAGGGCACCTCATAACTGACCACTGACTGCCCTGCTCTTCTCAGTGCACCTTATAAATAACCAGTGACTGCCCTGCTACCCTCAGTGCACCTTATAACTAACCAGTGACTTCCCTGCTCTTCTCAGTGCACCTTATAACTGACCAGTGACTGCCCTGCTCCTCTCACTGCACCTTATAACTGACCAGTGACTGCCCTGTTCCACTCAGGGCACCTCATAACTGACCAGTGACTGTCTTGCTCCTCTCACTGCACCTTATAACTGACCAGTGACTGCCCTGTTCCACTCAGGGCACCTCATAACTGACCACTAACTGCCCTGCTCCTCTCAGTGCACCTTATAAATAACCAGTGACTGCCCTGCTACTCTCAGTGCACCTTATAACTGACCAGTGACTGCCCTGCTAATCTCAGTGCACCTGATAACTAACCAGTGACTGCCCTGCTCCTCTCAGTGCACCTCATAACCGACCAGCGCCAGCCCTGCTCCTCTCAATGTACCTTATAAATAACCAGTGACTGCCCTGCTACTCTCAGTGCGCCACATAACTGACCAGTGACTGCCCTGCTACTCTCAGTGCACCTTATAAATAACCAGTGACTGCCCTGCTACTCTCAGTGCACCTCATAACTGACCAGTGACTGCCCTGCTCCTCTCAGTGCACCTCATAACTGACCAGGGACTGTCCCTGCTCCTCTCAATGTACCTTATAACTAACCAGTGCCTGCCCTGCTCCTCTGAATGTACCTCATAACTAACCAGTGACTGCCCTGTTCCTCTCAGTGCACCTCATAACTGACCAGTGACTGCCCTGCTCCTCTCAATGTACCTCATAACTGACCAGTGACTGCCCTGCTCCTCTCAATGTACCTCATAACTAACCAGTGACTGCCCTGTTCCTTTCAGTGCACCTCACCACTGAACAGTGACTGCCCTGCTTCTCTCAGTGCACCTCATCACTGACCAGTGACTGCCCTGCTCCATTCAGGGCACCTTATTACTGACCAGTGACTGTTCCTGCTCTGCTAAGTGCACCTCATAACTGACCAGTGACTGCCCTGTTCCTCTCGGTGCACCTTATGACTGACCAGTGACTGCCCTGCTCCTCTCAGTGCACCTTATAACTGACCAGTGACTGCCCTGCTCCTCTCAGTGCACCCTATAACTGATCAGTGACTGCCCTGCTGCTCTAATTGCACCTCATAACTGACCAGTGACTTCCCTGCTCCTCTAAGTGCACCTCATAACTGACCAGTGACTGCCCTGCTCCTCTCACTGCACCTTATAACTGACCAATGACTGCCTTGCTCCTCTCAGTGCACCTCATAACTGACCATTAACTGCCCTGCTCCTCTCAGTGAACCTCATAACTGACAAGTGACTGCCCTACTCCTCTCAGTGCACCTCATAACTGACCAGTGACTGCCCTGCTCCTCTCACTGCACCTTATAACTGACCAGTGACTGCCCTGTTCCACTCAGGGCACCTCATAACTGACCACTGACTGCCCTGCTCTTCTCAGTGCACCTTATAAATAACCAGTGACTGCCCTGCTACCCTCAGTGCACCTTATAACTAACCAGTGACTTCCCTGCTCTTCTCAGTGCACCTTATAACTGACCAGTGACTGCCCTGCTCCTCTCACTGCACCTTATAACTGACCAGTGACTGCCCTGTTCCACTCAGGGCACCTCATAACTGACCAGTGACTGTCCTGCTCCTCTCACTGCACCTTATAACTGACCAGTGACTGCCCTGTTCCACTCAGGGCACCTCATAACTGACCACTAACTGCCCTGCTCCTCTCAGTGCACCTTATAAATAACCAGTGACTGCCCTGCTACTCTCAGTGCACCTTATAACTGACCAGTGACTGCCCTGCTAATCTCAGTGCACCTGATAACTAACCAGTGACTGCCCTGCTCCTCTCAGTGCACCTCATAACCGACCAGCGCCAGCCCTGCTCCTCTCAATGTACCTTATAAATAACCAGTGACTGCCCTGCTACTCTCAGTGCACCTCATAACTGACCAGTGACTGCCCTGCTACTCTCAGTGCAACTTATAAATAACCAGTGACTGCCCTGCTCCTCTCAGTGCACCTCATAACTGACCAGTGACTGCCCTGCTCCTCTCAGTGCACCTCATAACTGACCAGGGACTGACCCTGCTCCTCTCAATATACCTTATAACTAACCAGTGCCTGCCCTGCTCCTCTGAATGTACCTCATAAATAACCAGTGACTGCCCTGTTCCTCTCAGTGCACCTCATAACTGACCAGTGACTGCCCTGCTCCTCTCAATGTACCTCAAAACTGACCAGTGACTGCCCTGCTCCTCTCAATGTACCTCATAACTAACCAGTGACTGCCCTGTTCCTTTCAGTGCACCTCACCACTGAACAGTGACTGCCCTGCTTCTCTCAGTGCACCTCATCACTGACCAGTGACTGCCCTGCTCCATTCAGCGCACCTCATTACTGACCAGTGACTGTTCTTGCTCTGCTAAGTGCACCTCATAACTGACCAGTGACTGCCCTGTTCCTCTTGGTGCACCTTATGACTGACCAGTGACTGCCCTGTTCCTCTCGGTGCACCTTATGACTGACCAGTGACTGCCCTGCTCCTCTCAGTGCACCTTATAACTGACCAGTGACTGCCCTGCTCCTCTCAGTGCACCCTATAACTGATCAGTGACTGCCCTGCTCTACTCAGTGCACCTCATTACTGACCAGTGACTGCCCTGCTAATCTCAGTGCACCTTATAACTAACCAGTGACTGCCCCACTCCTCTCAGTGCACCTCATAACCAACCAGTGCCTGCCCTGCTCCTCTCAATGTACCTTATAAATAACCAGTGACTGCCCTGCTACTCTCAGTGCACCTCATAACTGATCAGTGACTTCCCTGCTCCTCTCAGTGCACCTTATAACTGACCAGTGACTGCCCTGCTGCTCTAATTGCACCTCATAACTGACCAGTGACTTCCCTGCTCCTCTAAGTGCACCTCATAACTGATCAGTAACTTCCCTGCTCCTCTCAGTGCACCTTATAACTGACCAGTAACTGCCCTGCTCCTCTCACTGCACCTTATAACTGACCAGTGACTGCCCTGCTCCTCTCAGTGCACCTCATAAATGACCAGTAACTGCCCTGCTCCTCTCAGTGAACCTCATAACTGACCAGTGACTGCCCTGCTCCTCTCAGTGCACATCATAACTGACGAGTGACTGCCCTACTCCTCTCAGTGCACCTCATAACATAGAAACATAGAAACATAGATATTGACGGCAGATAAGAGCCATAGGCCCAGCAAGTCTGCCCGACCTTACCTAACAGTAAAACTTATCTAGTTCGTAGGATAGCCCTATGCTTGTCCCATGCATTTTTAAAGTCCCCCACAGTGTTTGTTGCTACTACCTCTTGAGGAAGTTTATTCCATAAATCAATCACTCTTTCTGTAAAGAAGTGCTTCCTCAAATTACTCCTGAATCTACTACCCTTTAGCTTGAGCTCATGACCCCTTGTTCTTGAATTTTCCATTTTATGTAAAATACCCACAGCCTCAGTTTTACTAAACCCTTTAATGTACTTGAAAGTTGCTATCATATCACCTCTTTCCCTTCTCTCCTCTAAGCTATACATATTTAGGTCATTGAGCCTATCCTGGTAAGTTTTATTTTTTAGACCATGTACCATTTTGGTAGCCCTCCTTTGCACAGATTCAAGTTTGTTAATATCCTTCTGAAGATATGGCCTCCAGAACTGCACACAATACTCAAGATGAGGCCTAACTAATGATCTATAAAGTGGCATAAGAACCTTACTATTTCTGCTGCAAATACCTCTACCAATACATCCAAGCATTCTGCTAGCCTTACTCGCTGCATTACTACATTGTTTACTAAGTTTTAAATCATCTGAAATAATAATTCCCAAGTCCTGTTCCTCGTCTGTAACAGTCAGTAAAGTGTCATTGAGTCTATAATTAACATTTGGATAACTGACCAGTGACTGCCCTGCTCCTCTCACTGCACCTTATAACTGACCAGTGACTGCCCTGTTCCACTCAGGGCACCTCAGAACTGACCAGTAACTGTCCTGCTCCTCTCACTGCACCTTATAACTGACCAGTGACTGCCCTGTTCCACTCAGGGCACCTCATAACTGACCACTAACTGCCCTGCTCCTCTCAGTGCACCTTATAAATAACCAGTGACTGCCCTGCTACTCTCAGTGCACCTTATAACTGACCAGTGACTGCCCTGCTAATCTCAGTGCACCTGATAACTAACCAGTGACTGCCCTGCTCCTCTCAGTGCACCTCATAACCGACCAGCGCCAGCCCTGCTCCTCTCAATGTACCTTATAAATAACCAGTGACTGCCCTGCTACTCTCAGTGCACCTCATAACTGACCAGTGACTGCCCTGCTACTCTCAGTGCACCTTATAAATAACCAGTGACTGCCCTGCTCCTCTCAGTGCACCTCATAACTGACCAGTGACTGCCCTGCTCCTCTCAGTGCACCTCATAACTGACCAGTGACTGCCCTGCTCCTCTCAATGTACCTCATAACTGACCAGTGACTGCCCTGCTCCTCTCAATGTACCTCATAACTGACCAGTGACTGCCCTGCTCCTCTCAATGCACCTCACCACTGAACAGTGACTGCCCTGCTTCTCTCAGTGCACCTCATCACTGACCAGTGACTGCCCTGCTCCATTCAGGGCACCTCATTACTGACCAGTGACTGTTCCTGCTCTGCTAAGTGCACCTCATAACTGACCAGTGACTGCCCTGTTCCTCTCGGTGCACCTTATGACTGACCAGTGACTGCCCTGTTCCTCTCGGTGCACCTTATGACTGACCAGTGACTGCCCTGCTCCTCTCAGTGCACCTTATAACTGACCAGTGACTGCCCTGCTCTTCTCAGTGCACCCTTTAACTGATCAGTGACTGCCCTGCTCTACTCAGTGCACCTCATTACTGACCAGTGACTGCCCTGCTCTTCTCAGTGCACCTTATAACTAACCAGTGACTGCCCTGTTCCTCTCAGTGCATCTCACCACTGACTAATGACTGCCCTGCTTCTCCCAGTGCACCTCATCACTGACCAGTTACTGCCCTGCTCCTCTCAGTGCACCTTATAACTGACCAGTGACTGCCCTGCTCCACTCAGGGCACCTCAGTACTGACCAGTGACTGTTCTTGCTCCTCTCAGTGTACCTCATAACTGACCAGTGACTGCCCTGTTCCTCTCAGTGCACCTCATAACTGACCAGTGACTGCCCTGCTCCTTTCAGTGTACCTTATAACTAACAAGTGCCTGCCCTGCTCCTCTCAATGTACCTCATAACTAACCAGTGACTGCCCTGTTCCTCTCAGTGCACCTCATCACTGACCATTGACTGCCCTGCTCCTCTCAATGTACCTCATAACTAACCAGTGCCTGCCCTGCTCCTCTCAATGTACATCATAACTAATCAGTGACTGTCCTGCTCCTCTCAATGTACCTCATAACTAAGCAGTGACTGCCCTGTTCCTCTCAGTGTACCTCATAACTGACCAGTGACTGCCCTGCTCCTCTCAGTGTACCTCCTAATTGACCAGTGACTGCCCTGCTACTCTCAGTGCTCCTCATAACTGACCAGTGACTGCCCTGCTACTCTCAATGCTCATCATAACTGACCAGTGAGTGCCCTGTTCCTCTCAGTGCACCTCATAACTGACCAGTGACTGCCCTGCACCTCTGGGTGCTCCTCATATCTGACCAGTGACTGCCCTTCTCCTCTCAGTGCACATCATAACTGACCAGTGACTGCCCTGCTCCTCTCACTGCACCTCATAACTGACCAGTGACTGCCCTGTTTCTCTCAGTGCACCTTATAACTGACCAGTGACTGCCCTGATCCTCTCAGTGCACCTTATAACTGACCAGTGACTGCCCTGCTCCTCTCAGTGTACCTCATCACTGACCAGTGACTGCCTTGCTCCTCTCAGTGCACCTCATAGATGACCAGTGAATGCCCTGCTCCTCTCAGTGTACCTCATAACTGACCAGTGACTGCCCTGCACCTCATCACTGACCAGTGACTGCCCTGTTCCTCTCAGTGCACCTCATAACTGACCAGTGACTGCCCTGTTCCTCTCAGTGTACCTCATCACTGACCAGTGACTGCCCTGTTCCTCTCAGTGCACCTCATAACTGACCAGTGCCTGCCCTGCTCCTCTCAATGTACCTCATAACTAACCAGTGACTGCCCTGTTCTCTCAGTGCACCTCACCACTGACTAATAACTACCCTGCTTCTCTCAGTGCACCTCATTACTGACCAGTGACTGCCCTGTTCCTCTCAGTGCACCTCATAACTGACCAGTGACTGCCCTGCTCCTCTCAGTGTACCTCATCACTGACCAGTGACTGCCCTGTTCCTCTCAGTGCACCTCATAACTGACCAGTGCCTGCCCTGCTCCTCTCAATGTACCTCATAACTAACCAGTGACTGCCCTATTCTTCTCAGTGCACCTCACCACTGACTAATGACTGCCCTGCTTCTCTCAGTGCACCTCATTACTGACCAGTGACTGCCCTGTTCCTCTCAGTGCACCTCATAACTGACCAGTGACTGCCCTGCTCCTTTCAGTGTACCTTATAACTAACAAGTGCCTGCCCTGCTCCTCTCAATGTACCTCATAACTAATCAGTGACTGCCCTGTTCCTCTCAGTACACCTCATAACTGATCAGTGACCACCCTGCTACTCTCAGTGCTCCTCATAACTGACCAGTGACTGCCCTGTTCCTCTCAGTGCACCTCATAACTGACCAGTGACTGCCCTGCACCTCTGGGTGCTCCTCATATCTGACCAGTAAATGCCATGCTCCTCTCAGTGCACATCATAACTGACCAGTGACTGCCCTGTTCCTCTCACTGCACCTCATAATTGACCAGAGACTGCTTGTTTCTCTCAGTGCACCTTATAACTGACCAGTGACTGCCCTGCTCCTCTCAGTGTACCTCATCACTGACCAGTGACTACCCTGCTTCTCTCAGTGCACCTCATAAATGACCAGTGACTGCCCTGCTCCTCTCAGTGTACCTCATAACTGACCAGTGACTGCCCTGCTCCTCTCAGTGCACCTTATAACTGACCAGTGACTGCCCTGCTCCTCTCAGTGCACCTTATAACTGATTAGTGACTGCCCTGCTCCTCTTAGTGGACCTCATAACTGACCAGTGACTGCCCTGCTCCTCTCAATGCACCTCATGACTGACCAGTGACTGCCCTGCACCTCTCAGTGTACCTCATTACTGACCAGTGACTGCCCTACTCCTCTCAGTGCACCTCATAACTGACCAGTGACTGCCTTGCTCCTCTCAGTGCACCTTATAACTAACAAGTGCCTGCCCTGCTCCTCTCAATGTACCTCATAACTAATCAGTGACTGCCCTGTTCCTCTCAGTACACCTCATAACTGATCAGTGACCACCCTGCTACTCTCAGTGCTCCTCATAACTGACCAGTGACTGCCCTGTTCCTCTCAGTGCACCTCATAACTGACCAGTGACTGCCCTGCACCTCTGGGTGCTCCTCATATCTGACCAGTAAATGCCATGCTCCTCTCAGTGCACATCATAACTGACCAGTGACTGCCCTGTTCCTCTCACTGCACCTCATAATTGACCAGTGACTGCTTGTTTCTCTCAGTGCACCTTATAACTGACCAGTGACTGCCCTGCTCCTCTCAGTGTACCTCATCACTGACCAGTGACTACCCTGCTTCTCTCAGTGCACCTCATAAATGACCAGTGACTGCCCTGCTCCTCTCAGTGTACCTCATAACTGACCAGTGACTGCCCTGCTCCTCTCAGTGCACCTTATAACTGACCAGTGACTGCCCTGCTCCTCTCAGTGCACATCATAACTGACCAGTGACTGCCCTGCTCTTCCCAGTGCACCTTATAACTGACCAGTGACTGTCCTGCTCCTCTCAGTGTACCTCATCACTGACCAGTGACTGCCCTGTTCCTCTCGGTGCACCTCACTACTGACCAGTGACTGCCCTGCTCCTCTCAGTGTACATCATCACTGACCAGTGGCTTCCCTGTTCCTCTCAGTGCATCTCATAACTGACCAGTGACTGCCCTGCACCTCTGGGTGCTCCTCATAACTGACCAGTGACTGCCCTGCTCCTCTCAGTGCACCTCATTACTGAACAGTGACTGCCCTGCTCCTCTTAATGCAAATCATAACTGACCAGTGACGGTCCTGTTCCTCTCAATGCACCTCATAACTGACCAGTGACTGCCCTGTTTCTCTCAGTGCACCTTATAACTGACCAGTGACTTCCCTGCTCCTCTCAGTGCACCCCATAACTGACCAGTGACTGCCCTGCTCCTCTCAGTGCACCTCATAACTGACAAGTGACTGCCCTGCTCCTCTCAGTGCACCTCATAACTGACAAGTGACTGCCCTACTCCTCTCAGTGCACCCCATAACTGACCAGTGACTGCCCTGTTTCTCTCAGTGCACCTTATAACTGACCAGTGACTGCCCTGCTCCTCTCAGTGCACCTCATAAATGACAAGGGACTGCCCAGCTCCTCTCAGTGTACCTCATAACTGACCAGTGCCTGCCCTGCTCCTCTCAATGTACCTCATAACTAACCAGTGACTGCCCTGTTCTTCTCAGTGCACCTCACCACTGACTAATGACTGCCCTGCTTCTCTCAGTGCACCTCATTACTGACCAGTGACTGCCCTGTTCCTCTCAGTGCACCTCATAACTGACCAGTGACTGCCCTGCTCCTTTCAGTGTACCTTATAACAAACAAGTGCCTGCCTGCTCCTCTCAATGTACCTCATAACTAATCAGTGACTGCCCTGTTCCTCTCAGTACACCTCATCACTGACCAGTGACTGCCCTGCTCCTCTCAATGTACCTCATAACTAATCAGTGACTGCCCTGCTCCTCTCAATGTACCTCATAACTAACCAGTGACTGCCCTGCTCCTCTCAATGTACCTCATAACTAAGCAGTGACTGCCCTGTTCCTCTCAGTGTACCTCATAACTGATCAGTGACCACCCTGCTACTCTCAGTGCTCCTCATAACTGACCAGTGACTGCCCTGTTCCTCTCAGTGCACCTCATAACTGACCAGTGACTGCCCTGCACCTCTGGGTGCTCCTCATATCTGACCAGTAAATGCCATGCTCCTCTCAGTGCACATCATAACTGACCAGTGACTGCCCTGTTCCTCTCACTGCACCTCATAATTGACCAGTGACTGCTTGTTTCTCTCAGTGCACCTTATAACTGACCAGTGACTGCCCTGCTCCTCTCAGTGTACCTCATCACTGACCAGTGACTACCCTGCTTCTCTCAGTGCACCTCATAAATGACCAGTGACTGCCCTGCTCCTCTCAGTGTACCTCATAACTGACCAGTAACTGCCCTGCTCCTCTCAGTGCACCTTATAACTGACCAGTGACTGCCCTGCTCCTCTTAGTGCACATCATAACTGACCAGTGACTGCCCTGCTCTTCCCAGTGCACCTTATAACTGACCAGTGACTGCCCTGCTCCTCTCAGTGTACCTCATCACTGACCAGTGACTGCCCTGTTCCTCTCGGTGCACCTCACTACTGACCAGTGACTGCCCTGCTCCTCTCAGTGTACATCATCACTGACCAGTGGCTTCCCTGTTCCTCTCAGTGCATCTCATAACTGACCAGTGACTGCCCTGCACCTCTGGGTGCTCCTCATAACTGACCAGTGACTGCCCTGCTCCTCTCAGTGCACCTCATTACTGAACAGTGACTGCCCTGCTCCTCTTAATGCAAATCATAACTGACCAGTGACGGTCCTGTTCCTCTCAATGCACCTCATAACTGACCAGTGACTGCCCTGTTTCTCTCAGTGCACCTTATAACTGACCAGTGACTGCCCTGCTCCTCTAAGTGCACCCCATAACTGACCAGTGACTGCCCTGCTCCTCTCAGTGCACCTCATAACTGACAAGTGACTGCCCTGCTCCTCTCAGTGCACCTCATAACTGACAAGTGACTGCCCTACTCCTCTCAGTGCACCCCATAACTGACCAGTGACTGCCCTGTTTCTCTCAGTGCACCTTATAACTGACCAGTGACTGCCCTGCTCCTCTCAGTGCACCTCATAAATGACCAGTGACTGCCCAGCACCTCTCAGTGTACCTCATAACTGACCAGTGACTGCCCTGCTCCTCTCAGTACACCTTATAACTGACCAGTGACTGCCCTGCTCCTCTCAGTGCACATCATAACTGACCAGTGACTGCCCTGCTTTTCTCAGTGTACCTCATAACTGACCAGTGACTGCCCTGCTCCTCCCAGTGCACCTTATAACTGACCAGTGACTGCCCTGCTCCTCTCAGTGTACCTCATCACTGACCAGTGACTGCCCTGTTCCTCTCAGTGCACCTCATAACTGACCAGTGACTGCCCTGCTCCTCTCAGTGTACCTCCTCACTGACCAGTGACTTCCCTATTCCTCTCAGTGCACCTCATAACTGACCATTGACTGCCCTGCACCTCTGGTTGCTCCTCATAACTGACCAGTGACTGCCCTGCTCCTCTCAGTGCACCTCATTACTGAACAGTGACTGCCCTGCTCCTCTCACTGCACCTCATAACTGACCAGTGACTGCCCTGCTCCTCTTAATGCACCTCATAACTGATCAGTGACTGCCCTGCTCCTCTCAATATACCTCATAACTGACCAGTGACTGCTCTGTTCCTCTCAGTGCACCTCATTACTGACCAGTGATTGCCCTGTCCCTCTCAGTGCACCCCATAACTGACCAGTGACTGCCCTGCTCCTCTCAGTGCACCTCATAACTGACAAGTGACTGCCCTGCTCCTCTCTGTGTACCTCATCACTGACCAGTGACTATCCCTGCTCCTCTCAGTGCACCTCATAACTGACCAGTGACTTCCCTCTTCATCTCAGTGCACCTCATAACTGACCAGTGACTGCCCTGAACCTCTGGGTGCTCCTCATAACTGACCAGTGACTGCCCTGCTCCTCTCAGTGCACCTTATAACTGACCAGTGACTGCCCTGCTCCTCTCAGTGCACCTTATAACTGATTAGTGACTGCCCTGCTCCTCTTAGTGGACCTCATAACTGACCAGTGACTGCCCTGCTCCTCTCAATGCACCTCATGACTGACCAGTGACTGCCCTGCACCTCTCAGTGTACCTCATTACTGACCAGTGACTGCCCTGCTCCTCTCAGTGCACCTCATAACTGACCAGTGACTGCCTTGCTCCTCTCAGTGCACCTCATAACTGACCAGTGACTGCCTTGCTCCTCTCAGTGCACCTCATAACTGACCAGTGACTGCCTTGCTCCTCTCAATGAACCTCATAACTGACTAGTGACTGCCCTGCTTCTCTCAGTGCACCTCATAACTGACCAGTGGCTGCTCTGCTCCTCTCAGTGCACCTCATAACTGACCAGTGACTGCCCTGTTCCTCTCAGTGCACCTCATAACTGATCAGTGACTTCCCTGCTCCTGTCAGTGCACCTTATGATGGACCAGTGACTGCCCTGCTCCTCTCAGTGCACCTTATAACTGACCAGTGACTGCCCTGCTCCTCTCAGTGCACCTCATTACTGACCAGTGGCTGCCCTACTCCTCTCAGTGCACCTCATAACTGACCAGTGGCTGCCCTGCTTCTCTCAGTGCACCTTATAACTGACCAGTGATTGCCCTGCTCCTCTCAGTGCACCTCATAACTGACCAGTGACTGCCCTTCTCCTCTCAGTGCACCTCATAACTGACCAGTGACTGCCCTGCTTCTCTCAGTGCACCTTATAACTGACCAGTGACTGCCCTGTTTCTCTAAGTTCACCTCATAACTGACCAGTGACTGCCTTGCTCATTTCAGTGCACCTTATAACTGACCAGTGACTGCCATGCTGCTCTAAGTGCACCTTATAACTGACCAGTGACTGCCCTGCTCTTCTCAGTGCACCTTATAACTGACCAGTGACTGCCCTGCTCTTCTCAGTGCACCTTATAACTGACCAGTGACTGCCTTGCTCCTCTCAATGAACCTCATAACTGACTAGTGACTGCCCTGCTTCTCTCAGTGCACCTCATAACTGACCAGTGGCTGCTCTGCTCCTCTCAGTGCACCTCATAACTGACCAGTGACTGCCCTGTTCCTCTCAGTGCACCTCATAACTGATTAATGACTGCCCTGCTCCTGTCAGTGCACCTTATAATGGACCAGTGACTGCCCTGCTCTTCTCAGTGCACCTTATAACTGACCAGTGACTGCCCTGCTCCTCTCAGTGCACCTCATTACTGACCAGTGGCTGCCCTACTCCTCTCAGTGCACCTCATAACTGACCAGTGGCTGCCCTGCTTCTCTCAGTGCACCTTATAACTGACCAGTGACTGCCCTGCTCCTCTCAGTGCACCTCATAACTGACCAGTGACTGCCCTTCTCCTCTCAGTGCACCTCATAACTGACCAGTGGCTGCCCTGCTTCTCTCAGTGCACCTTATAACTGACCAGTGACTGCCCTGTTTCTCTAAGTTCACCTCATAACTGACCAGTGACTGCCTTGCTCATTTCAGTGCACCTTATAACTGACCAGTGACTGCCATGCTGCTCTAAGTGCACCTTATAACTGACCAGTGACTGCCCTGCTCTTCTCAGTGCACCTTATATCTGACCAGTTACTGCCCTGCTCTTCTCAGTGCACCTTATAACTGACCAGTGACTGCCTTGCTCCTCTCAATGAACCTCATAACTGACTAGTGACTGCCCTGCTTCTCTCAGTGCACCTCATAACTGACCAGTGGCTGCTCTGCTCCTCTCAGTGCACCTCATAACTGACCAGTGACTGCCCTGTTCCTCTCAGTGCACCTCATAACTGATCAGTGACTGCCCTGCTCCTGTCAGTGCACCTTATAATGGACCAGTGACTGCCCTGCTCTTCTCAGTGCACCTTATAACTGACCAGTGACTGCCCTGCTCCTCTCAGTGCACCTCATTACTGACCAGTGGCTGCCCTACTCCTCTCAGTGCACCTCATAACTGACCAGTGGCTGCCCTGCTTCTCTCAGTGCACCTTATAACTGACCAGTGACTGCCCTGCTCCTCTCAGTGCACCTCATAACTGACCAGTGACTGCCCTTCTCCTCTCAGTGCACCTCATAACTGACCAGTGGCTGCCCTGCTTCTCTCAGTGCACCTTATAACTGACCAGTGACTGCCCTGTTTCTCTAAGTTCACCTCATAACTGACCAGTGACTGCCTTGCTCATTTCAGTGCACCTCATAACTGACCAGTGACTGCCATGCTGCTCTAAGTGCACCTTATAACTGACCAGTGACTGCCCTGCTCTTCTCAGTGCACCTTATAACTGACCAGTGACTGCCCTGCTCTTCTCAGTGCACCTTATAACTGACCAGTGACTGCCCTGCTCTTCTCAGTGCACCTTATACCTGACCAGTGACTTCCCTGCTCTTCTCAGTGTACCTTATAACTGACCAGTGACTTCCCTGCTCTTCTCAGTGCACCTTATAACTGACCAGTGACTGCCCTGCTCTTCTCAGTGCACATAACTGACCAGTGACTGCCCTGCTCTTCTCAGTGCACCTTATAACTGACCAGTGACTGCCCTGCTCTTCTCAGCGCACCTTATAACTGACCAGGGGTTCCACTTCTGCTTTTAATAATACTCAGTGCTTGCCAGTAGATATAACCTTTGTTTGTTACTCTCATTTTATAGGGATCTAATATTTTGTATATAGATGCTGATCTGAAAACTTTCTTTAGCTTTGCCCTTTTGTGGCAGAACAATGATTCTTTTTACGTAAGTCAGTTTAGTGAATCTGATAACATTATTATTCTAGTTTGCTGAGGTGCATTGCTCTGGGGAATTTTAGGGTGAGGGGAGGGGTAGTGTTTTTGCAGAATGTCAGGATTGCTTTGACAAAAAGCAGCTTCTGGATTCTACCCTGTATGGATTGTATTCTTAGAGGAAAACATCTATGGCACGAAACATGTGAGCCACCCTATTATGGAGAGAGAGTTTAATTTTACACTTGTTCATACTTCCTATGTGCATAGTGTGCATATTATTGTACAACAGAAGCATTCAAACTGCTCAGGTTGTCAAACAGAAGTGAAAACACAAATGCAGATAAAGTAAGGCTCTGCGGAACAAGAGAATATCATGTATTACAGATAGTTCCAGGACCTAACAATGCAAATGTTGATATGAACACAGTATTATTTAACCCCTTGGCTGCCACAGAGGGGTACAACAATAAGGAATAAAAAAACCCATTCAGATATTAGGGGCTAAAAAAGTAACATAAAGTGTAGACCTGGTGGTGATGAGAAGTAATATAATTGGTTCAGTAGACTGTGACATGACCCTACCTAATACTTCGACCCAATGGCTAGTATGATTTTAAAGGCACACTAGCACACTAAGTAAAATCCAGGACGTGACCCACAGGTGCGACAGGTAACAAGGAACCACAGGAGGATAAAACAAAGTAGCAGGTACTCACTCAACTGGTCTGGCAGGTAAGAGACTGATTCAGGCAGGCAAAGGTCTGGTAACTTTCAGGCAGATTAGGGGTTAAGCAGAGGCAGGCAGGCAAAGGTCCGGTAACTTTCAGGCAGATTAGGGGTTAAGTAGAGGCAGAGGCAGGCAGGCAAAGGTCCAGTAACTTTCAGGCAGATTAGGGGTTAAAGGGACAGTAAACCTTAAAAATAATGTTATATAATTCTGCACATAGTGCAGAATTATATAACATTATATTAGCCAAACATTTCTAAAACCTAATATTCCCTATTAATTTTAAAAAAAAAGCACTGTTTCACAGACCTGCTCTCTGCTCTCTGCTGAGCGGGTCTGTTATATTTACTCAGCGCATCGGGCCAGCTGTATAGTCACAGCCCGGCCCGACCGCGCCATAAGACTAAGTGCAGCTCGCTCCAGTAACTTTCAGGCAGATGTGGGGTTAAGCAGAGGCAGAGTCAGGCAGGCAAAGGTCCAGTAACTTTCAGGCAGATATGGGGTTAAGCAGAGGCAGAGTCAGGCAGGCAATGGTCCAGTAACTTTCAGGCAGATTAGGGGTTAAGCAGAGTCAGGCAGGCAAAGGTCCAGTAACATTCAGGCAGATGTGAGGTTAAGCAGAGGCAGAGGCAAGCAGGCAAAGGTCCAGTAACTTTCAGGCAGATTAGGGGTTAAGCAGAGTCAGGCATGCAAAGGTCCGGTAACTTTCAGGCAGATGTGGGGTTAAGCAGAGGCAGAGTCAGGCAGGCAAAGGTCCGGTAACTTTCAGGCAGATGTGGGGTTAAGCAGAGGCAGAGTCAGGCAGGCAAAGGTCTGGTAACTTTCAGGCAGATATGGGGTTAAGCAGAGGCAGAGGCAGGCAGGCAATGGTCCAGTAACTTTCAGGCAGATTAGGGGTTAAGCAGAGTCAGGCAGGCAAAGGTCCAGTAACATTCAGGCAGATGTGAGGTTAAGCAGAGGCAGAGGCAAGCAGGCAAAGGTCCAGTAACTTTCAGGCAGATTAGGGGTTAAGCAGAGTCAGGCATGCAAAGGTCCGGTAACTTTCAGGCAGATGTGGGGTTAAGCAGAGGCAGAGTCAGGCAGGCAAAGGTCCGGTAACTTTCAGGCAGATGTGGGGTTAAGTAGAGGCAGAGTCAGGCAGGCAAAGGTCCGGTAACTTTCAAGCAGATTAGGGGTTAAGTAGAGTCAGGCAGGCAAAGGTCCAGTAACTTTCAGGCAGAGTAGGGGTTAAGTAGAGTCAGAGTCAGGCAGGCAAAGGTCCAGTAACTTTCAGGCAGATTAGGGGTTAAGTAGAGGCAGAGTAAGGCAGGCAAAGGTCTGGTAACAAGGTAAGTACTCACAAAACCGCAGAAGAAGGAGCCAGCAATGAAACAAAGTCCAACAAACAGGCCCTGAATCTCCAAAACGCCGGGTGGATATAGGCCGGCTGACGTCATCAGCGAGGGACGGCCACGAATGAACCTCACATTGCTAGGCAACGTGACGCTACAGCAAAGACTTCAGGAAGCCATAGCAAAACGGCTCATCGAGCCATCTAACAGACTTGAAACACTATTTATATTATAGGTACAAATCCTCAAATCCAGAATTATTCCAAAATCCAGACTTTTTCATTATTATTTTTAAAGAAAAATAATGGAAAATGACCATGTTTACCAGTCAGTAGGTCACACATCTTTGGTTTGTTTTTTTGTTCTGTGCTATACTATCTGAGGGTACTATGTATATAAAATTATTAAAATGATATAAAACTGCTTTTAGGTTGCAAGTTGTATTATTATATGTAAATATTGTCTAAATTACTTAGACGTTGTTTTCATTTGGTTTGATCCCCTCTCCAAACTGTCCCATTTTAAAGATGCAAATATTCTAAAAATCCAAACTATTCAGAAATCCAAACCTTTTCCGTTCCCAAATAGTTTGGATAAAGGATTTTCTACCTGTAATATGGTATTTAGCCTAGTTGTGATGTAAAATAAAGGCCATTGGCCTTTTACATGTAGCTTTATGTCTACTATATTTTTATTTGACCTAACTCTGCAGACCTGGGGGTCGATCCGATAAAAATCGTCGCCCGCAAAAGCCGGCGACGCCAATATTTGCGCGGGTTTGGTATCACATATACGGCGTAACCTAGAAGTTACGCGCGTATATTTCTGCCGTCGCCCGTAGTTTTTTGGGCCATAGGCAGGTATACCAAACCCGCGCAGTTTGGTATCCAATATGCAGCGTAAGGACTTACGTGGCGAAAATGGAGAAAACTTACTCCATTTTCACCTCGCCACAAAAAGCAGCCGTAAGAAGCCTTACGCTGACTATTGGAGACCCGTAACTTCCTAAACTGGCTGCTAAAATAAACCTAACGCATGCGCAATGTCTATCTCCCTGTCAACCGCGATCTTCTAAAATAAACCTAACACCTAACGCATGCGCAATGTCTATCTCCCTGTCAACCGCGATCTGCTAAAATAAACCTAACACCTAACGCATGCGCAATGTCTATCTACCTGTCAACCACGATCCCCCCCCCCCCCCGAAATCCCTAATAAAGTTATTAACCCCTAAACCGTCGCTCCCGGACCCCGACGCCATCTACATAAACTAACCCCCTACTGTGAGCCCCTAAAACCGCCGCCATCTACCTTATCTATCCCCTAATCTGACCCCTTACCCCGCCGCCACCTATATAAAAATTATTAACCCCTAATCTAATCCCCCTATACCGCCGCCAGCTATATTAATATTATTAACCCCTAATGTAAGACCCTTACACCACCGCCATCTCTATTAAAATGATTAACCCCTAATTTAATCTACCTACCCCGCCGCCAGCTATATTATCTATATTAACCCTAAGTATATTATAGTTAATATAGTTATTACATTATATATATTAACTATATTAACCCTAATTATATTAGGGTTAATATAGTTAATATAGTTACTATAGTATTTATATTAACTATATTAACTCTATCTAACCCTAACACCCCTAACTAAATTTATATTAAATTAATCTAATTCATTTATAAACTAAAATATTCCTATTTAAATCTAAATACTTACCTATAAAATAAACCCTAAGATAGCTACAATATAATTAATAATTACATTGTAGCTATGTTAGGGTTAATATTTATTTTACAGGTAAATTGTTAATTATTTTAACTAGGTATAATAGATATTAAATAGTTATTAACTATTTAATATCTACCTAGTTAAAATAATTACCCAATTACCTGTAAAATAATCGGATTGAACTTGAATCTGATTGGCTGATTCAATCAGCCAATCAGCTTTTTCTAACTTAATTCCGATTGGCTGATAGAATCCTATCAGCCAATCGGAATTCGGCGGACGCCATCTTGGATGACGTCATTTAAAGGTACCTCATTCGTAGTACAGCAGTCGGCCGGGATGGATGCTCCGCGGCGGCGGAGCGAAGAAAGAAGATTGAAGATGCCGCCGGAAGAATGAAGACTTTGCTGCCGCTTGGAGGAAGACGTCGCCGGAGGAAGAATTCTTCTTTGCCGCTTGGAGGAAGACATCGCCGGAGGAAGAATTCTTCTTTGCCGCTTGGAGGAAGACATCGCCGGAGGAAGAATTCTTCTTTGCCGCTTGGAGGAAGACATCGCCCGGATCGGATCAGGAGTTCGGCCCGGTGTGGTGAAGACAAGGTAGGGAGATCTTCAGGGGGGTAGTGTTAGGCTTTTTTAAGGGGGGTTTGGGTGGTTTTAGAATAGGGGTATGTGGGTGGTGGGTTTTAATGGGGGGGGGGTTGTATTTGTTGTATGCAAAAGAGCTGAATTCTTTGGGGCATGCCCCACAAAAGGCCCTTTTAAGGGCTGGTAAGGTAAAGAGCTTTGAAATTTGTTTAATTTAGAATAGGGCAGGGAATTGTTTTTATTTTGGGGGTTTATTATTTTATTAGGGGGCTTAGAATAGGTGTAATTAGCTTAAAAATCTTGTAATCTTTTTTTTATTTTTTGTAATGTAGTGTTTGGTTTTTTTTGTAGTTTAGTTAATTTAATTGTATTTTTAGATAGATGTTTGTAGTTTATTAAATTTATTGATAGTGTAGGTGTATTTGTAACTTAGGTTAGGATTTATTTTACAGGTAATTGGGTAATTATTTTAACTAGGTAGATATTAAATAGTTAATAACTATTTAATATCTATTATACCTAGTTAAAATAATTAACAATTTACCTGTAAAATAAATATTAACCCTAACATAGCTACAATGTAATTATTAATTATATTGTAGCTATCTTAGGGTTTATTTTATAGGTAAGTATTTAGATTTAAATAGGAATATTTTAGTTTATAAATGAATTAGATTAATTTAATATAAATATAGTTAGGGGTGTTAGGGTTAGATAGAGTTAATATAGTTAATATAAATACTATAGTAACTATATTAACCCTAATATAATTAGGGTTAATATAGTTAATATATATAATGTAATAACTATATTAACTATAATATACTTAGGGTTAATATAGATAATATAGCTGGCGGCGGGGTAGGTAGATTAAATTAGGGGTTAATCATTTTAATAGAGATGGCGGCGGTGTAAGGGGCTTACATTAGGGGTTAATAATTTTAATATAGATGGCGGCGGTGTTAGGGGCTCACTTTAGGGGGTTATAGATATAATATAGCTGGCGGCGGGGTACGGGAGCGGCGGTTTAGGGGTTAATAACTTTATTAGGTTGCGGCGGGGTACGGGAGCGGCGGTTTAGGGGTTAATAGCTTTTTTATTGTTAGGATAGTGAGGGGGGATAGCGGATTGAGGGTTAGACAGTGCGGGCTATGTTAGGGAGGCGTGTTAGACAGTGCGGGCTATGTTAGGGAGGCGTGTTAGACAGTGCGGGTGTTTTAGACTTTAGTCAGGTTTTGTAGGCGCCGGCAGTTTCTAACGTGCCGTAAGTCACTGGCGACGCCAGAAATTTGTACTTGCGCAGATTTCTGGACATCGCTGGTTTGTCAGACTTACGGCACGTTAGCATCTGACGGCGACATATATGGGATAGCTCGAGTTGCGAGCTAAAACTGCGGGCGACGCCGGTTCCCTCGCTTGCGCCGCAAACTGTGATCTATATCGGATCGCGCCCCTGATCTCCTTTCACCATTAGTCTTTTACCTGTTAAGCTGCAAATACGCAAAGTACTGATTCAGGGAGGGAAAGTATTACATGTATTTATACTAACAGAGACATGTTTATGGTAAGATGATAAAAAATAATTTAGTGTCTTTTCCAGATTGCACAATGGATAACCATTTCCATGCGGGAAATTGAAATTTCAGCTCCTCTGTGTTCCCAAAACATTAAACTTCGTCCACAAGTTCATATTTCAGCAGCCAACTCACTAACAGGTGGCAGACAGGAGGGTTTGTACGCATGTTCTGAGGGCAGCAGCGGAGGGCAGCAGCGGAGTGCTCTCATCTTTGAGTATGTGTTAACCCCTGAGCAGGAGATTTTGTTAAAAAATGAACTGCTTTAAGAAAGGAATAGCTTGAACACTCTGGAGAAAAGCCGTCAAAAACACGAGCACCAAGTACAGGGAGATGAGCATCGGACTGATGTTAACTAACAGTCATCGATGACGCTGTTATTCGGGTTTTTCCCAACTTTATTTATACTATTTCACTAAACTGATAACTAAACTGCTAAATTTAGTTTATTTAATTGGTAGTTTCATTTAATTTTAGTATAGTAGTTAGGGTAGGTTAATTTATAGTTTAAAATTAGTTTATTTTAATTCTACAGGTAAGTTTTTATTTATATTAAAGGGACACTGAACCCAAATTTTTTCTTTTGTAATTCAGATAGAGCATGTGATTTTAAGCAACTTTCTAATTTACTCCTATTATCAATTTTTCTTTGTTCTCTTGCTATCTTTATTTGAAAAAGAAGGCATCTAAGCTTTTTTTGGTTTCAGTACTCTGGACAGCACTTTTTTATTGGTGGATGAATTTATCCACCAATCAGCAAGGACAACCCAGGTTGTTCACCAAAAATGGGCCGGCATCTAAACTTACATTCTTGCATTTCAAATAAAGATACCAAGAGAATGAAGAACATTTGATAATAGGAGTAAATTAGAAAATTGCTTAAAATTTCATGCTCAATCTGAATTTTTTGGGTACAGTGTCCCTTTAAGATAGGGATCTTGTAATTTTAATTTAAAGTTAAGGGGTTGTTAGGTTTAGGGGTTAATAGCTTAATTGAGTTTTTTGCGATGTGGGGGGCTGACGGTTTAGGGATTAATAGGTTTAGTTAGTGGTGGTGATGTAAGAGGCCAGAGGTTTAGGGGTTAATAAGTTTATTTAGTGGTGGCGGTGTCGGGGAGCGGCGGGATAGGGGTCAATACATTTTATTTGTGTCGGAGATGTCGGGGCGGCAGATTAGGGGTTTTAGACTCAGGGTTTATGTTAGGGTGTTAGGTGTAAACATAACTTTTTTTCAACCATAGAAATCAATGTGATATGCTTCATTTTCTTGCAGCATCGAACATAAGCTTTCGGTCCTTTCAGACTCCCATTGATTTCTATGGCATCCACGGCCTCAAGGGTGGCGGTTTGAAAACTAGGTACGGTGCGTCGGAATAGCCGCGAGCGTACCTGTTAAATGTTTGATAAATTGGGAAAAGTGTCAAATGGAGTCGAATGTGTATTCGGAACATCTGTAATGACGTAAGCATCGATCTGCGTCAGATTGAGATAGTGGGATCGTATGTTACATCGCAAATTTCAACATTTGCCAATCTTGACGCTTTGATAACTACGTTTGATCAATCTCACAACAATTACGATGCGGAATTCCAGCGTATTTTTGGTTGACGCTTTCATAAATAGGCCCCTCTGTGTATAACATTGTTACACAGCTGCCATATAGTGCTTATGACACGTGCACGCTCATGAGCCTACCACAGTATGCTTTCAGGGTAAGTGGTTAATTTTCATCAAAGGTACAGAAGAAGAAAATATGCAAATTTGATAATAGAAGTTAAATTTAAAGCTGTTTTTTATTTTACATGGAAGTTTAATCTAGACCAAGTCCCTGATTTAGACAAACATTTTACACAAAATCCCTTTTAGTTTCGGAAGATAACAACATCCTTTTATGCTGTTGGTGGTGGTGCGCAGATTACGGTATTTCCATCACATCTTGTAGACTAATTACTTATTACTAAGCAGAATTTTTGGAAACGTATCCAGTTCTCACCAGCTGATTATGAGAGAATAGAGATGACCTCTTTATTCACTAGGCCAAAGTCACCTTTGAAAAACCTTGAAGCTTGGACAATTGTCTCATTGTGTTCCACCAGGTATGGGCACAGATCATGTGCTTGTGTTGATTACGTTATCGTCAGCTGCCTACGTATGATAGTAATATTGCATATTTGTTTTCAGCTGTGCCTTAAATTTGTGTTCTCTCTATATCTGCAGCTATTCTATGTAATATAAAGATAATCTACATGAAAACATACAGAGGGTTATCTCTATTCAAACTACTCCTAGCAGAATCAGAAAAAATAATATTACGTTATAATGCAAAAGACAGATAAAGAGACAGGGGCCTCACTTCTCTAAACTTTGCCATGTGTTTTCACGCTAAACCTTGTAGGGGCTGAACTCTTGGAATTATCTTAAAAATGGTCAGTTCCTGCGAGTGGTGAGATCACTCTTATAGAATGTAATAGGAAAAGGGACAACTTCACTTTCATGCATCAATGCTGTTACAATAAATACAAACACACTTTGGGCTAAATTTATCAAAGGATGAATGCCCCTAATGGTTGCTGCCTCGCTCATGCTAAAATCGCTCTGTCACTATTGTAATAACCCTGGAATGTTCCCACAAGGCTGATTGGCCAGCCCTGTCCTCTCCTGATTGGTTGTATGAGAGCTCATGCAATGATAAATACAGGTAGCAAATGCTGGCCACAAGTTGCAATTCTGGGTAAATAGGTTCACTACCTGTGAACATTGTCTATCCTGACAATGATAAATCTGCCCAAAAGAGTGATGCACAAGTGTTATATGCTGATAAACAGCACTCTAGACACAAAAACATAACATAGCTTCATATTATCATTGAAAACCAACACATACTCACACATCCACTGCACATATTTACTACTAAGCCCATTTATCCAGTACTAACTTATACATATTTCACCATTTGAGTATTTATTAATTAACAGAATAAATTCATGATTTACTAACATCTGCTAATATTAAAGGGACAGTCTACACCAGAAATGTTATTGTTTAAAACGATAGATAATCCATTTATTACCCTTTCCCCAGTTTTGCATAACCAACACTGTTATATTAATATACTTTTTACCTCTGTGATTACCTTGGGGCCGAATTATCAAGCTTTGAAAGGAGCTTGATGACCCTGTTTTCGCGTGAGCCTTTAGGCTCGCCGGAAATAGCAGTTACGAAGCAGCGGTCTTTAGACCGCTGCTCCATAACTGGTCCGCATGCTCTGAGGCTGCGGTCTTCAATCCGCCCGATCCTATACGATCGAGCTGATTGACACCCCCTGCTAGGAATCTGCAGGGGGCGGCATTGCACAAGCAGTTCACCAGAACTGTTTGTTCAATGTTAAACCTAGCCTACCTAGATTTAGCTTTCAACTAAGAATACCAAGAGAACAAAGCAAATTTGATTTAAAAAAAAATGGGAAGTTGTTTAAAATTACATGACCAATTATGAAAGTTTAATTGTGACTAGACTGTTCCTTTAAGACATTTTCATTAGGAGTGTTATATATTTTAAGGGTCTATAAGCTTAAATGTAAAGAAAAAAAAATATTATCCATAAAATGTTTATAAATAGCTAAGATAAAAATACTGTAATTAAATTTTAAAAATGTGCTTTGTGCACTGCCCCAAAAGGTAGGAGAGTATCATGCAGAGTCAAGAACCCCAACCCAGGTACATTCTACAAAGTGATTGGTTAGTGTATGAACTCATGTATAATTGTCCCCACCAAAGCAATGGAGATAAGATTAAAAAAAAAAAACATTCAAAAGGCTTTTCAAGAAGTATATCCTTTGACTGCAAATCAATAATTGTGTCATACAGTGTTTAATTGCTGATATATATTACATATATATATATATATATATATATATATATATATATATATATATATATATATATATATATAGGTATCCAAAACACCAGATCTCGCCCACAGAGGAAAAATGCCTGGGTGCAACTTTGCAAAGAATATGTAGCCAGAAAAAATGCACTCTCAGGACTTTCACGAACAAGTTACTTTTATTTCTGTAACGTTTTCGGAGGTCTTGCCTCCTTCATCAGCATAGTTAAAATACAATCAAACCAACCTTTAAATAGTGACATACTCACTCCAAACCACTCCAAACAATTACATTCACTGGCGCCAAACTATCGGTGTTGGACCGCATATTGCGTTCCAATAGTGCTACGTGCCGGAAGCTGTGCGCCACAGCACTTCCGGTTGTCAAGTTTTAGCCCGTAATTACTCGGCTTCAAAACAGTAAATCCACAAAATTATGTGATGTATTATATATTAATAGTGCCATTAAGCTAAATAATATTGTGCAAAGCAAGTGTACATATATAGTGAATGGTAAACGTGACGGCCGCCCATCGTCATGGCAACCTAAAAAACAATACAATATATCCCTGTCCTAAAACAGGGAAAGAAACTAAATGTAACAATCTTCAAAAACGTATCACAGAGTGTGTTAATACAGGTATTGTATCCTGCTAAATCACATATGCTAGAAGATAAATAAATCTAAAGATCTGCTTGTGAATGTAGCAAGGTAATGTGCTGCAATGTACCAGTCTCACTGTGTTATGTTGTATAGCGAACATCAGGCTAACCTACATCTTGTTTTCATGTTTTCAATATCATATTGAATTGCTTAACTATGATGTAATGCCCTCGATGTGTAAATAACTTTTATATTCAAAATCATATGTAGGAGATTTCCCTGTTGTCATGGACTAATCAAATGCATGTTATTTGCACAATTGGGCAAATGAAAAGGAAATATCTCAACATGGTACCCCTCTTGTTTATATTTTGTTGTATTTCTTTTGGGGGAATGTACATCATTATAACCCCTTTACTATAAGGGGGCCATACATTACAAGCATACTCTACTTTCGTATTGAGACTAACAGCGCTCCCATTCTGTTACCACTCTGGATGCCAATCACTCAAAGTGTATTTGAACATATTGCTAAGAAGATTGAAAAGAACAAATAAAAACAATTGTTATAGCGGTCCTTCTATTCACTGCAGTAGTACCCCAGGAAGGGGTGATATAGCTCCAAAAGTCCAAGATTCGCATGTATAATTTACAAGGAGCGCCAAGTTATTTTCTTCAGAATCTCTGCGACATGGCTTGCTCTTTGTTTAATTCTATGTGTTCTTCCGTATCTGTGGTCACATTATTTTCACATGGATTGAAATGGCCTGTAGATCAAATGCACTGTGATCTCATGGGTATTCAACGATCCTATCGTTATTCTTGTTATAATATTCTTTACTGGTCCTCGTCTGGTAGTGTCTTCCCTTTCCTGGCATACCTTAGGACCTGATCTCCAACTTAGGTAATGAGTAATGAATTATAAGCTGTGTGTGTTAAAAAACTGGTAACTCCAAGGGACCACTACCTGACTTCCACACAGGTATTAGAAATACCAAAGACTCCTATACCTGGTGCTGTGTGCCAACATGGTTAGGGGGTCCCCTATGTCAAGGCACACAAACCATATGGCCCACAGAGTCATGGTAGTCTAGGTACCGTACCCTGAGATTGTGTCACACCTTACAGCTACATTACATCAAAGCCTTAAAGTCAGGGGTGGTGTTGAGCCCACCTGGGTATATGGTACCCAGTTGGTACATCCACTGGGCCTCCCTTTGTAGGAGTATTTTGCCTCTATCACCTCCCCTATCCAGTGGGGGTACATGATCGATGAGTATGTATCTTATTGATGCCACCGAATGTTTGTGTTCTGCACAGTGCCTCGCTACTGGTTGGTCGGAATCCCCGGACTTGTGAGCTAACCTTATGGCATGGCGATGATTGGCCATCCTTTCCCTCAGGGTGCCTGTCGTCTTACCAACATAGCAATGAGAGCACGGGCACACCAATAAGTAAACAACAAATGTGGTCGTACAGGTGATCGAATGACGTATACCAAACTGCCTATTGGTGTGGGGGTGGTGAAATGTTTTGGTACTTATAAGTCCATTACAGGTAGTGCACCCTAGGCATCGATAGGATCCTCTGATGTTTAAGTGTGTCCTGGGTTTGTAGCTTGCCTTCGAGTCAGTCCTGACCAATAAGTCTCGCAAGTTTGTGCCCCTCCTGTAGCCAACCATAGGTGTGAGATGTTTACTGAAATGTAGTTTTGGGTCAGTGGAGATAATAGGCCAATGTGTCCTTAGAAACAGTCCCGCATTTCTGGTACTAGGGGAGAATGTAGTAGCCAGTATTAATTTGTCATCCTTGGTCTGTCTAGGTTCTTTAGCCAGTAATTGTGCCTGTGTGACTTGTGACACTTCCTTCATCATCTGACTGATGTGTTGTGTCTTATATCCCCTTTCTGCAAATTTTGCACCCATTTCAGACAACTGGGAGGCTCCCAAACTAGGGTCAGAATTATTCCTCACTGTTCTGATGAGCTGCGATTTCAGTATACCTTTCAATATCTTATCTGGAGAGGGGGCATGGATGACCTGCATGAGTGGTTCGAGTTATTCAACAGTACACAGACCACGGTTAGGTTTAAAATTTTGACCGATCTACAGTCCATCAACTTTCTTGATCTCAAGGTGTATAAAACCACACAGGGCTTGGGATGTACATTATTTAGCAAACCTACAGATAGGAACTCTCTACTGAGGTCAGATAGCTGTCATCCTCCAGCACTATTGAAAGGTATACTGAAATCGCAGCTCATCAGAACAGGGAGGAATAATTCTGACCCTAGTTTGGGAGCCTATATACACTTTGAGTGATTGGCATCCAGAGTGGTGACAGAATGGGAGCGCTGTTAGTCTCAATACGAAAGTAGAGTATGCTTGTAATGTATGGCCCCCTTATAGTAAAGGGGTTATAATGATGTACATTCCCCCAAAAGAAATACAACAAAATATAAACAAGAGGGGTACCATGTTGAGATATTTCCTTTTCATTTGCCCAATTGTGCAAATAACATGCATTTGATTAGTCCATGACAACAGGGAAATCTCCTACATATGATTTTGAATATAAAAGTTATTTACACATCGAGGGCATTACATCATAGTTAAGCAATTCAATATGATATTGAAAACATGAAAACAAGATGTAGGTTAGCCTGATGTTCGCTATACAACATAACACAGTGAGACTGGTACATTGCAGCACATTACCTTGCTACATTCACAAGCAGATCTTTAGATTTATTTATCTTCTAGCATATGTGATTTAGCAGGATACAATACCTGTATTAACACACTCTGTGATACGTTTTTGAAGATTGTTACATTTAGTTTCTTTCCCTGTTTTAGGACAGGGATATATTGTATTGTTTTTTAGGTTGCCATGACGATGGGCGGCCGTCACGTTTACCATTCACTATATATGTACACTTGCTTTGCACAATATTATTTAGCTTAATGGCACTATTAATATATAATACATCACATAATTTTGTGGATTTACTGTTTTGAAGCCGAGTAATTACGGGCTAAAACTTGACAACCGGAAGTGCTGTGGCGCACAGCTTCCGGCACGTAGCACTATTGGAACGCAATATGCGGTCCAACACCGATAGTTTGGCGCCAGTGAATGTAATTGTTTGGAGTGGTTTGGAGTGAGTATGTCACTATTTAAAGGTTGGTTTGATTGTATTTTAACTATGCTGATGAAGGAGGCAAGACCTCCGAAAACGTTACAGAAATAAAAGTAACTTGTTCGTGAAAGTCCTGAGAGTGCATTTTTTCTGGCTACATATATATATATATATAAGAGCTAGGAAAGGGAGGGCACTCTCAGGATTTATATACATCAAAGTTAGTTTATTGTTTATAACAACAACGTTAGAAAGTCATAAGGATAGGTCGACGTTTCGGCTTACATAGGAGCCTTCATCAAGACAGATGAACAACTCACAACGGCGACTTGCAGCCGCACACAACACCACCAGCAAAACAGTTTCTTCTATGGGGGAATACATGAACACGCACGTGACATTGTAAGTTTGGCTTTTTGCACTCGTCGGGGTAGTGCGTGAGCAAAAACAGTCTACCTTCAACTCATAATAAGATCGCAACCTGACGCGCGCAAAAAGCTTACTTCTAGTGCAGATAATGCTTGTGCGGGAGCGTTAAATAGCGCTCCACTCATAATCTGGCCCATAATTTCTGTTTATGTAGTTAAATGCATACATAACTACATAACTACTGACATGAAACCTACATAATGACATTAAATGTACATGCATGAACTTTACATGATACAGACAATATTAAAGGGACATTAAACACTGAATATATTTCATGCACCTCCCTCTAATTATGGGTGGGTGCCGCCATGTTGGACTTTAGGTTACACCGCAGGTATCTAAAGGAGAGTTACTGCACATGTGCAAATACATCAGCACTGGAATGTAGTGATAGATAGATTTCAACATAACTAGAGGGAGGTGACGAACAATCTCAATAATATAGTCATAAAATATATTAAGTGTTTGATGTCCCTTTATTTCAGAGGATGATTATTTTTTCTTGTCATATGCAGTTATGATAAAAAAGTGACGTTCTCAGTTCAAACTATAATTTGATCAGACAAAGGTTAACAGTATAATGTCAAAGGTTAATTTTATAAGTTCAAAGGTTAATTTTATAAGGTCAGAGGTTAATTTTAGAAATATAAAATATTCATATAGTAATTAGCATGTGACATTTTACTGCTGTAGTCATTAATATGTAATGTTCTGTTCCACATATGTGTCATCACTTTCCAGCTCTGCACCCCACACACAGCACAATGCAGCACAGCAAGAACACTTTGTGTCTTTGGCAGAGTTATTCTTGCCAGTGCCTCTTTGGAGGTTGCATTTTGGCTATAGAGTTTATTACGCACATTCCCTCCCACTGCTGGAGTAGATATGTGAGAGCTACAGGATGGACACACACTGCTATATTATATACAATAGCACAGACTTATCAAATAAGAGCACAAATGGTAGTTCCGCCCCTGCTAATGATAATGAGATGCACCTGGTAAAAATATGTTTGTGCAAACAATAATAAGTTGCTCTACTAATCCGTTGCTCTGATAATCAGTTGCTCTATTAATAAGGTGCTTTTATAATCAGTTGCCCTATTAATAAGGTGCTTTTATAATCAGTTGCTCTACTAATCAGGTGCTCTACTAATCAGTTGCTCTACTAATCCGGTGCTCTGATAATCAGTTGCTCTACTAATCAGGTGCTCTACTAATCAGGTGCTCTACTAATCAGTTGCCCTATTAATAAGGTGCTTTTATAATCAGTTGCTCTACTAATCAGGTGCTCTACTAATCAGTTGCTCTACTAATCCGGTGCTCTGATAATCAGTTGCTCTACTAATCAGGTGCTCTACTAATCAGTTGCTTTACTAATCAGTTGCTCTACTAATCAGTTGCTCTACTAATCAGGTGCTCTACTAATCAGGTGCTCTATTAATAAGGTGCTTTTATAATCAGTTGCTCTACTAATCAGTTGCTCTACTAATCCGTTGCTCTGATAATCAGTTGCTCTATTAATAAGATGCTTTTATAATCAGTTGCTCTAATAATCAGTTGCCCTATTAATAAGGTGCTTTTATAATCAGTTGCTCTACTAATCAGGTGCTCTACTAATCAGTTGCTCTACTAATCAGTTGCTCTATTAATAAGGTGCTTTTATAATCAGTTGCTCTACTAATCAGTTGCTCTACTAATCAGTTGCTCTAATAATCAGTTGCTCTACTAATCAGTTGCTCTAGTAATCAGTTTCTCTATTAATAAGGTGTTTTTATAATCAGTTGCTCTACTAATCAGTTGCTCTACTAATCACTTGCTCTACTAATCAGTTGTTCTAATAATCACTTGCTCTAATAATCAGTTGCCCTATTAATAAGGTGTTTTCATAATCAGTTGCTTTACTAATCAGGTGGTCTACTAATCAGTTGCTCTACTAATCAGGTGCTCTATTAATAAGGTGCTTTTATAATCAGTTGCTCTACTAATCAGTTGATCTAATAATCAGTTGCTCTACTAATCAGTTGCTCTAGTAATCAGTTGCTCTAATAATCAGTTGCTCTATTAATAAGGTGCTTTATAATCAGTTACTCTACTAATCAGTTGCTCTAGTAATCAGTTGCTCTAATAATCAGTTGCTTTATTAATAAGGTGCTTTTATCATCAGTTGCTCTACTAATCAGGTGCTCTACTAATCAGTTGCTCTACTAATCAGTTGCTCTAATAATCAGTTGCTCTATTAATAAGGTGCTTTTATAATCAGTTGCTCTACTAATCAGGAGCTCTACTAATCAGTTGCTCTACTAATCCGGTGCTCTGATAATCAGTTGCTCTAGTAATAAGGTACTGTTATAATTATTTGCTCTACTAATCAGGTGCTCTAATAATCAGTTGCTCTACTAATCAGATGCTCTACTAATCAGTTGCTCTACTAATCAGTTGCTCTAGTAATCAGTTGCTCTAATAATCAGTTGCTCTATTAATAAGGTGCTTTTATAATCAGTTGCTCTAGTAATCCGTTGCTCTATTAATAAGGTGCTTTTATAATCAGTTGCTCTACTAATCAGGTGCTCTACTAATCAGTTGCTCTACTAATCCGGTGCTCTGATAATCAGTTGCTCTATTAATAAGGTGATTTTATAATTATTTGCTCTACTAATCAGGTGCTCTAATAATCAGTTGCTCTACTAATCAGTTGCTCTAATAATCAGTTGCTCTAGTAATCAGGTGCTCTAATAATCAGTTGCTCTATTAATAAGGTGCTTTTATAATCAGTTGCTCTACTAATCAGGTGCTCTACTAATCAGTTGCTCTACTAATCAGTTGCTCTAATAATCAGTTGCTCTAGTAATCATTTGCCCTATTAATAAGGTGTTTTTATAATCAGTTGCTTTACTAATCAGGTGCTCTACTAATCAGTTGCTCTACTAATCAGGTGCTCTATTAATAAGGTGCTTTTATAATCAGTTGCTCTACTAATCAGTTGCTCTAATAATCAGTTGCTCTACTAATCAGTTGCTCTAGTAATCAGTTGCTCTAATAATCAGTTGCTCTATTAATAAGGTGCTTTATAATCAGTTGCTCTACTAATCAGTTGCTCTAGTAATCAGTTGATCTAATAATCAGTTGCTTTATTAATAAGGTGCTTTTATAATCAGTTGCTCTACTAATCAGTTGCTCTATTAATAAGGTGCTTTTATAATCAGTTGCTCTACTAATCAGGTGCTCTACTAATCAGTTGCTCTACTAATCCGGTGCTCTGATAATCAGTTGCTCTAGTAATAAGGTGCTGTTATAATTATTTGCTCTACTAATCAGGTGCTCTAATAATCAGTTGCTCTACTAATCAGATGCTCTAATAATCAGTTACTCTACTAATCAGTTGCTCTAGTAATCAGTTGCTCTATTAATAAGGTGCTTTTATAATCAGTTGCTCTACTAATCAGTTGCTCTAGTAATCAGTTGCTCTATTAATAAGGTGCTTTTATAATCAGTTGCTCTACTAATCAGGTGCTCTACTAATCAGTTGCTCTACTAATCCGGTGCTCTGATAATCAGTTGCTCTATTAATAAGGTGCTTTTATAATTATTTGCTCTACTAATCAGGTGCTCTAATAATCAGTTGCTCTACTAATCAGTTGCTCTAATAATCAGTTGCTATAGTAATCAGGTGCTCTAATAATCAGTTGCTCTATTAATAAGGTGCTTTTATAATCAGTTGCTCTACTAATCAGGTGCTCTACTAATCAGTTGCTCTACTAATCAGTTGCTCTAATAATCAGTTGCTCTAGTAATCAGTTGCTCTAATAATCAGTTACTCTATTAATAAGGTGCTTTTATAATCAGTTGCTCTACTAATCAGTTGCTCTACTAATCAGTTGCTCTATTAATAAGGTGCTTTTATAATCAGTTGCTCTACTAATTAGGTGCTCTAATAATCAGTTGCTCTACTAATCAGGTGCTCTAATAATCAGGTGCTCTAATAATCAGGTGCTCTAATAAGCATACTCCTAAATGAGCTGTTCTGCAGCCAAGTTCGGAATAGTGTAGTCAGTAGAACACTGAACCAAAGACCAGGAGACTTAAGTCCAACCCAGAAACTCTGTACCGCAACAACACCAGACAAATATAAAAAACACATAAAACCTGTTGTGGCTATTAGTCAAAAATTTTGGAATTGAAATTGTTTTGTATCCTCCCCTTATAACGGCCACTAGTTGCTGGTCACTCTTTGTTATAATTAAAGGATGCCCCTTCATTTCTTACCCACTCGCTTCTTAGTGCGTAAAACAAGTTTTACTGTGGACTCCTACATCACAAAACTCCCTTCAAAATATTATATGCAAGGATGATATACAGCACTTAGGAGTTGGAGCGCAATGGCAGATACTTGGACACCTTTATAGAACCACACAACTCAGAGTAATACATTGGAAAATCCCTTATCCTGTATTATCCAATGGAAAAACCATCCACAGGATAAATTATAGATAATACTAGAAGGAGACATGATAAATGACAACAACTTGGGAGAACAAGGCTGACTAGCTGCGAAAGATAGAAATTCTAATATAGCCTCTAAATCTTTAATCTCTGGCACCTTGGAGGTTTGGGACACTCTTATTATTAAATATCTTTCACTATCCACAGATCCATCCCCTCTAACATCATTACTAGGGAATAAAGGCTTCATCTTCTTTTCCCACATAACCAATGGCACACAAATAGGAAACGTTACCCATCTTTCTGCATACAAATTATTTGAAGGTCACTCACTAAAAATGATGGCCACCTTAAAAGCAGAATTACCACATTTTTCAACAACTGGACCACTTATTTCCAGGCGCGACACTACCTATCCACCCAACCTAATAAAGATTCCTTTAATAGATCCTTGACACCATTTGAACTACTATGCTCCACACATATCCTCACAAAAGGCACGTTAGGAGCCTCAAATAAAATCTTAACCGATATCCCATCATGGTCCCTCCCCACTTACACAACCTCCTGGAATAGAGAGCATAATATTGAGATAACAACACAACAATGGCAAAAAATATTTTTATCCACACAAAAAATCCTTAATGTCAGCTTCTACACTTGAAACAAATTATAAGTTGCTCTCACGTTGTTAACTAACACCAGTAAGTCTTAAAACCATATACCCTTCTACATCAGATAAGTGTTGGAGAGAATGTGGTGAAACCAGGTCATTAAGCCATTTTTGGTGGGACTGTAAGGTACTTAAACTATTTTGGTCACAAATAATGCACCAAATGAACACAACCTTACATGGCCCTACTAACTTATCCCCTTTGATTGTTTTACTTAACTATCCACCAAAACTAACGTGCCAATATATATTAACCTTATTTAAGCTAATGTTGAACAGCACCAAATGCCTTATTTCGAGATATTGGCAAACACCCCAAATTCCCTCCTTCTTAGAATACATCAAAATGGGAAAAATAGACTTCTTACTCAATGTTGAATTTTACTGGAAGGAAACTACTTAAAATATCATGTTCTTAATGGTAGCGATCTCACCTGGATATCCTCTCCACAAATCACAACCACCCAACTCTACATTCATAATTAGATTAAGTAAAGTTGAACTCTTACCTGTAATTATCTGTAATATTACATTTACTTCCAGGAAGCAATTCAATTATGAAGTGTTAGTCTATATAATGCAACTAACAGAAAACGTGAACCACATTGTAACAGTTTACATGTTATTTACTATGAATACCTATCTTGTCAACACTTTATTATTTTTCTAAATATACGTCATTATTTTGTTATATTTATTTTTCTCTGAAAAAATAAATAAAAATAAAAAACTTTTAAAAAGTTGGAAAATCACTTCATAATTATATAAGACTTTGTCTATAAAAACAAATTAACCATAGTAAGGATAAGTGTATAACCGTGTTAATTCCAAAACAATTCTGCATAGGATATTATTGACCTTAAAGGGACACTGAACCCAAATTTTTTCATTCGTGATTCAGATAGAGCATGCAATTTTAAGCAACATTCTAATTTACTCCTATTATCAAATTTTCTTCATTCTCTTGGTATCTTTATTTGAAAAGCAAGAATGTAAGTTTAGAAGCCGGCCCATTTTTGGGGAACAACCTGGGTTGTTCTTGCTGATTGGTGGATAAATGCATCCACCAATAAACAAGTGCTGTCCAGTGTCTAAACCAAAAATGTGCTGACTCCTTAGCTTAGATCCCTTCTTTTTCAAATAAAGATAGCAAATGAATGAAGAAAAATTGATAATAGGAGTAAATGAGAAAGTTGCTTTACATTGCATGCTCTATCTGAATCATGAAAGAAACAATCTGGGTTCAGTATCCCTTTAATAGCTTTGCTTACTACTACTACTAATAATAATAATAATAATAATAATAATATTAACATACTTTAAATATTGCCCTAATGTACCAAAATATCTATGTGGGAAAAAGCAGACAGTGTATTCTAACTAGTTTCTGGAAAATAATGGCCCCAAGTGATCATTTTCAATGTGTGTCTTACTACAGAGCAGTAGATATATACAACTTAGTCAATGACCATCATACATCTCTAGTATAATATAGACAAAACTATAATACTAGTCCCCTAGACATATCCTTCAACTATGCAACCTCTTCCCTCCATAGTGAGGCATAAAAGCCCGGCGGCATCCAATAGAAACAGATGCTATCTCCAATCAGCATTATATAACAACCCACACAACAAGACACTTCTATATAGACAATCAAATGAGCACTGGTCTAATATAATAAACCTAGAAGGCTGTTCTGACTGCTGTAACAAGTAGGATTGCTGTGAATATTTATAGAGAGCATATAAAATAGATCAATAGATCATAAAACAGCGATGATTGCCTTTACAAATAAATCCTGTACTGAATGGCTCAGCAGAGTCACAGTTGGTTCAAGGGAGAATATAAATCCACAGAGCCAGCAAGCATGTCTTGGTGTCAGGTGATTCCCAAACTGTTCCATACAAGCATAAAAGCATTTATAAGTAAGAGCAGGTAAAATAAAGATGTATGGAGTCCCAAGCATCCTTCAGCTAACTCTGCAGCAGACATAACCTGAAGAGAGTGATACCCGCCATGCTGATCATGCGTAATTGGGTGCTGCCAAGTAGCTGGAAGACAGGATCCTTAAAGATCTGCTCATGCTCAGACCAGACAAATAAGATGGCACAGCACAGCCAAAAATGGCAACCACACTTTTTTGATAGCTTTGAACCAAAAAATGAAATGATACTGAATGTCATCATCACTATCAATATGTAAATCTAAAAATACAAATAAAACATATCTACAATATATTGACAGTTGTGAAATCAATACAGACATCAATACCAATGTATACCAGTAAATAACAATACAAACTTATTTGAATAAATAAATAAATAAATAAACACCACTCTGGACTTAATAAAAGCCACCCAATATAAAAGAAAGCACTCACTGGTTGTGGCCATGCTGTGGTTAGTCCTGTTGTCGATGTCTCCGATTGGCTGTGGATACAATAGGATGTGATATAAGATAAAAAGATCATACAGCTACCATTTTATATTTGGTTGTTTTGTTTGGTGCATCAGTTCTGGTGTTTGTTGATTAACAGCCATTATCGTTTGTTCAGGGGGCTGTTGTGGGAAAATGGAGATGAAATCTCTTGGCAGATATCAAGCGCTGCTGTGTTTCACTTTGTTAAAAAAAAAACATTGATTCTATTTTTCCATTATTGAAAAAGAAAATCGGAATCAACCACAATGTTTGTTGCAATGTTATACATTATTGCAAACACTTCTGCCTAGAGCTAAAGATGCGCTCACACTCCTGAGTTCTTGTCAGCCTACTTAGGTTTGCTCTTCAATAAGGGATACCAAGAGAACAAAACACATTTGATAACGGAAGTAAACTGTAAATTTGTATGCTCTATGTAGGCCGTGAAAGTTTAATTTTCAGTTTAGTGTGCCTCTAACAACATTTAAAAACCTAAAATATTCCCCATGAATAATAAATATAGAATGTAAGAGTAAGTAGCACATGATTTCTGTGCTGCTTATCCTTAATACATATAAATTAATTTTTCATGATTTGCTATAGACAGGGCCAGATTTATAGCCCAGGTGCCTGTACGCACCAAAACTTAAAGCACCTTCCCGATCCTGCCCACTCGCCATCTTTTTTTTAACTAAAATGGACGCTGGCAGTAAAATAACATCACTACACATGTGTGGTAGCCATCTTTGTTAAGGTCGCTGAAACATTGCACATGTGCGGGGGAAGCCTGATGCTGTGCATGCGCAATACTCATGGAAACCTAAACAAAGAAATAGGGTCGCCGGCTGCTGGGAGGAAAAAAAAAAGTATTTATAATAGGCACCTGTAGGCCCATGCCTACTCTGCCTTATTATAAATCCGGCCCTGGCTGTAGATTATATGATACAACAATATAAGATACTATGAAGTTGCAAATAGGAATCTCAATTTCATGAACCTCTTCCTCCTGATTTTGCTGTTATCACTATGCTCATGCTCACGTGTATACCCAGACATACTGCAATATTATAGAACAAAATCAAACCTTCACATTGAAGCCTTCATTAAGAATTCAATGTGTAGGCAAAATCTCAAGAGCAATAAACTAAGTTAAAGCTCTATAACTATGGCCTCTAGTTATCAAGCCGTCAACCTCAAATACGCTGATTCACCGTAGTTATCAAGCCCTACAGACCAGCCAAAGTAGAATATAGTGACGTAAGCTTCGATCCGCCGGACTCAGTCCGACACAGATCGATTCTTACGTCACTCCAGATGTTCCGAACGCAATTTCGGCACAATCTGACTACTTTTGGAAGTTATCAAATGACTACCAGGTACGCTCGGCACTTTTCCAGCCCTGGAGGCGGCGGATCCCATAGGAATCAATGGGAGTCTGACCATAGCGAAAGTTCATGTTCGCTGCTGCCCGATATCCCATTGATTCCTATGGGAGCTGTCTACACCTAACACCCTAACATGTACCCCGAGTCTAAACACTCCTAATCTGCCCCCCCTACACTGCCGCAACTAAATAAATGTATTACCCCCTAAACTGCCACTCCCGGACCCTGCCGCAACTATAATAAATATGTGAACCCCTAAACCGCCGCTCCCAGACCCCGCCGCCACCTGCATAATACCTATTAACCCCTATCCTGCCCCCCCTATACCACCGCCACCTATAATAAATTTATTAACCCCTATCCTGCCGATCCCGTACCCCACCGCAACTAAATAAATTGTTTAACCCCTAAACCGCCGCTCCCGGACCCCGCCGCCACCTATATTAAACTTATTAACCCCTAATCTGCCCTCCCTACACCTTCGCCACCTATAATAAATTTATTAACCCCTATCCTGCCCCCCTATACCGCCGCCATCTATATTAAACTAATTAATCCCTAAACCTATGTCTAACACTAACCCTAACACCCCCCTAACTTAAATATTATTTTAATAAATCTAAATAAAAATTACTCTTATTAACTAAATTATTACTACTATTATTAAAACTAAATACTTACCTATAAAATAATCCCTATTATAGCTACAATATAACTAATAGTTACATTGTAGCTATTTTAGGATTTATATTTATTTTACAGGCAACTTTGTATTTATTTTAACTAGGTACAATAGTTATTAAATAGTTAATAACTATTTAATAGCTACCTAGTTAAAAGAAATACAAAATTACCTGTAAAATAAATCCTAACCTAAGTTACAATTAAACCTAACACTACACTATTGTTAAATTAATTAAATAAATTACCTACAAGTACCTACAATTAAATAAACTAACTAAACTACAAAAAAAAACCCACTAAATTACAGAAAATAAAAAAAGATTACAAGAATTTTAAACTAATTACACCTAATCTAAGCCCCCTAATAAAATAATAAAAAAAAAATAATAATAAAAGTCCCTACCCTATACTAAATTACAAGGTAACCAGCTCTTTTACCAGCCCTTAAAAGGGCTTTTTACGGGGCATGCCCCAAAGTAATCAGCTCTTTTGCATGTAAAAAAAATACAACCCCCCAACATTAAAACCCACCACCCACATACCCCTACTCTAACCCAAACCCCCCTTAAATAAATCTAACACTACACCCCTGAAGTTCTCCCTACCTTGAGTCGTGTTCATCCAGCCGGGCCGAAGTCATCATCCAAGGGGCGCTGAAGATGTCTTCCATCTGATAGAAGTCTTCATCCAAGGGGCGCTGAAGAGGTCTTCCATCCGATAGAAGTCTTCATCCAAGGGGCGCTGAAGAGGTCTTCCATCCGATAGAAGTCTTCATCCAGGCGGCGTCTTCAATCTTCATCCATCCGGAGCAGAGCGGAGCCATCTTCAAAGCAGCCGACGCGGAGCCATCCTTCTTCACCGACGCCTACTCGCCGAATAAATATTCCTTTAAGTGACGTCATCCAAGATGGCGTCCCTCGAATTCCAATTGGCTGATAGGATTCTATCAGCCAATCGGAATTAAGGTAGGAAAAATCTGAATGGCTGATTCAATCAGCCAATCAGATTGAAGTTCAATCCGATTGGCTGATCCAATCAGCCAATCAGATTGAGCTCGCATTCTATTGGCTGATCGGAACAGCCAATAGAATGCAAGCTCAATCTGATTGGCTGATTCAATCAGCCAATCAGATTTTTCCTATCTTAATTCCGATTGGCTGATCCTATCAGCCAATCATAATTCGAGGGACGCCATCTTGGATGGCGTCACTTAAAGGAATATTCATTCGGCGAGTAGGCGTCGGTGAAGAAGGATGGCTCCGCGTCGGCTGCTTTGAAGATGGCTCCGCTCCGGATGGATGAAGATTGAAGACGCCGCCTGGATGAAGACTTCTATCGGATGGAAGACCTCTTCAGCGCCCCTTGGATGAAGACTTCTATCGGATGGAAGACATCTTCAGCGCCCCTTGGATGATGACTTTGGCCTGGCTGGGTGAACACGACTCAAGGTAGGGAGAACTTCAGGGGGGTAGTGTTAGGTTTATTTAAGGGGGTTTGGGTTAGAGTAGGGGTATGTGGGTGGTGAGTTTTAATGTTGGGGGGGTTGTATTTTTTTTACATGCAAAAGAGCTGATTACTTTGGGGCATGCCTCCCAAAAAGCCCTTTTAAGGGCTGGTAAAAGAGCTGGTTACCTTGTAATTTAGTATAGGGTAGGGACTTTTATTATTATTTTTTTATTTTATTTTATTAGGGGGCTTAGATTAAGTGTAATTAGTTTAAAATTCTTGTAATTTTTTTATTTTTTGTAATTTAGTGTTTGTTTGTTTTTGTACTTTAGTTAGTTTATTTAATTGTATTTAATTGTAGCTACTTGTAGGTAATTTATTTAATTAATTTAATGATAGTGTAGTGTTAGGTTTAATTGTAACTTAGGTTAGGATTTATTTTACAGGTAATTTTGTATTTCTTTTAGCTAGGTAGTTATTAAATAGTTATTAACTATTTAATAGCTATTGTACCTAGTTAAAATAAATACCAAGTTACCTGTAAAATAAATATAAACCCTAAAATAGCTATAATTTAAGTGAAAAAAATCTTGTAATATTTTTTTATTTTCTGTAATTTAGTGTTTGTTTGTTTTTGTACTTTAGTTAGTTTATTTAATTGTATTTAATTGTAGCTACTTGTAGGTAATTTATTTAATTAATTTAATGATAGTGTAGTGTTAGGTGTAATTGTAACTTAGGTTTGTTTTTATTTTACAGGTAAATTTTACTTTATTTTATCTAGATAGCTATTAAATAGTTAATAACTATTTAATAGCTATTGTACCTAGTTAAAATAAATTTAAATTTGCCTGTAAAATAAATATAAATCCTAAAATACCTACAATATAATTATTAGTAATATTGTAGCTATATTAGGGTTTATTTTATAGGTAAGTATTTAGTTTTAAATAGGAATAACTAATTTAATAAGAGTAATATTTATTTAGATTTATTTAATTAATATTTAAGTTAGGGGGGTGTTAGGGTTAGTTTTAGACTTAGGTTTAGGGGTTAATAATTTTATTATAGGTTGCGGCAGTGTAGGGGGGGCAGGATAGGGGTTAATAAATGTATTATAGGTGGCAACGGTGTAGGGGGGGGCAGATTAGGGGTTAATAAGTTTAATATAGGTGGCGGCGGGGTCCGGGAGCGGCGGTTTAGGGGTTAAACAATTTATTTAGTTGAGGCGGGGTCCGGGATCCACAGGATAGGGGTTAATAACTTTATTATAGGTGGCGGCGGTATAGGGGGGGCAGGATAGGGGTTAATAGGTATTATGTAGGTGGCGGCGGGGTCCGGGAGCGGCAGTTTAGGGGTTAATACATTTATTATAGTTGCAACGGGGTCTAGGAGCGGCGGTTTAGGGGTTAATAACTTTATTTAGTTGCGGGGGACTCCGGGGGCGACGGTATAGGGGGTAGAACAGTATAGTTAGTGTGGGTGCTTAGTGACAGCTTATCAATAAAGCTGTAAAAAAGCCGAAGAGCAGCGAGATCAGATGAGTGATAACTATCACAGTCCGCTGCTCATCGCCCCGTACTTGGTGCGCGGCTTTTTGACAGCTTTTTTGATAACTTTGCCGAACGTATTCAGGTCTGCGGCGGCGATGTGAGGCGAGCGTATTGGGGCCGGCGAAGGCACGTACGTACGGAGCTTGATAACTAGAGGCCTATATGTCTATATACACTTAGGATATCAAAAACCCTAAATACAACTCAGCATGTCAGAACCTCTTTAACAAATTGCATTCAATACATTTACTACGCTCCTTTGCTAGTGTGTGAGACACTAGGGATTTTCCGATGCTTGAGACAAGCGAATAATAATATGACCTCTGTACAATTCTGAAGAAGGATGGAACATATCAGATAACACAGAAAATAACAATGTTCACAAGTTGGTATTGAATTTTAAAGGGGCCACACACAGACACATTATAGCTTAAAGGGACAGACAGAACATACAATTTTAAACAACTTTACAGTTTACTTCTATTGTCAATTTTTGCTTAATTCTCTTTATTGATAGAGCAGCAATGTACTGCTGGGAGCTAGCTGAACACATCAGATGAGCCAATGACAAGACATATATATATGCAGCTACCAATCAGCAGCTAGTTCCCAGCTGCTGAGCTACCTAGGTATACTTTTCAACAAAGGATACCAAGGGAATAAATCAAATTAGATAATAAGTAAATTGGACAGTTGTTAAAAATTGTATGCTCTATCGGAATCATGAAAAAAAAAATGGGTTTAATGTCCCTTTAAAGGAATCGTTGCATTATGTTTATGAAAGAGCAGTATTTACACATGTACAAAATATGTTTTTGTTAAGTAAAATCTGTTTATATTTAACAGGCTATTTTAATGCAAAAGGGGTTAAAAACATAGATAAAATCAGCTGGTGACCCTATCATTAGTGGTAGTTCATGACTCGGCTGGGAAAAAACAATGCTCACCATCAGTTTCCACTCTGAAGCAGCAGTTCTCTGAGGACCCCAAGGGGTTAAACACATAGAGTTGTGGGGTTACTAGTGCTTAACTTACATGCTTAGGGCCGGATTGGCCCACCGGGATCCCGGGAAGTGTCTCCCTGCCTCTGTGTGCGTGTGGCACTCTGCATGTGTATGTGTGTCACTCTGCTTGTATGTGTGTCACTCTGCCTCTGTGTGTGTGTGTGTCCCTGCCTCTGTGTGTGTGTGTGTGTGTGTGTGGCACTCTGCCTCTGTGTGTGTGTCTCCCTGCCTCTGTGTGTGTGTGGCAATCTGCCTGTGTGTGTGTCTCCCGGCCTCTGTGTGTGTGTGTGTCTCCCTGCCTCTGTGTGTGTGTGTCACTCTGCCTCTGTGTGTCTCCCTGCCTCTGTATGTGTGTGTGTCACTCTGCCTCTGTATGTGTGTGTGTCTCCCTGCCTCTGTGTGTGTGTGTGTGTGTGTGTGTGTGTGTCTCCCTGCCTCTGTATGTGTGTATGTCACTCTGCCTCTGTATGTGTGTGTGTGTCTCCCTGCCTCTGTATGTGTGTGTGTCACTCTGCCTCTGTATGTATGTGTGTGTCTCCCTGCCTCTGTGTGTGTGTGTGTGTGTGTGTGTCTCCCTGCCTCTGTGTGTGTGGCACTCTGCCTGTGTGTGTGTCACTCTGCTTGTATGTGTGTCACTCTGCCTCTGTGTGTGTGTCTCCCTACCTCTGTGTGTGTGTGGCACTCTGCCTGTGTGTGTGTGTCACTCTGCTTGTATGTGTGTCACTCTTCCTCTGTGTGTGTGTGTGTGTGTCTCCCTGCCTCTGTGTGTGTGTGTGGCACTCTGTCTGTGTATGTGTTACTCTGCTTGTATGTGTGTCACTCTGCCTCTGTGTGTGTGTGTCTCCCTGCCTCTGTGTGTGTGTGGCACTCTGCCTGTGTGTGTGTCACTCTGCGTGTATGTGTGTCACTCTGCCTCTGTGTGTGTGTGTGTGTGTGTGTGTGTGTGTGTGTGTGTGTGTGTGTGTGTGTGTGTGTGTGTGTGTGTGGCACTCTGCCTGTGTGTGTGTCACTCTGCTTGTATGTGTGTCACTCTGCCTCTGTGTGTGTGTGGCACTCTACCTGTGTGTGTGTCACTCTGCTTGTATGTGTGTCACTCTGCCTCTGTGTGTGTGTGTCACTCTGCCTGTTGTGTGTGTCACTTTGCTTGTATGTGTGTCACTTTGCCTCTGTGTGTGTGTGTCTCCCTGCCTCTGTGTGTGTGTGTCCCTCTGCCTGTGTGTGTGTCACTCTGCTTGTATGTGTGTCACTCTGCCTCTGTGTGTGTCTCTCCCTGCCTCTGTGTGTGTGTCACTCTGCTTGTATGTGTGTCACTCTGTGTGTGTTTGTGTGTGTGTGTGTCTCCCTGCCTGTGTGTGTGTCACTCTGCCTCTCTGTGTGTGTGATAATTATAATAACAGATAATATTATATAGATAGATAGATAGATAGATAGATAGATATTGTAAAATAATGGCGGTAGCTGCCATTATTTTTAAGGGGCTTTTTAGTCATATAGGCCACAATTGATATTTTTGCTTATGCTTTATTTGTATCTAATTGTTCTCTGTCTTGCTTGCCTGTTATGTGAATTTGTTACTTCCCTGCATGTAGCAATGAGCCAGGCAACTATCTGTAGAATAACAAACAGTTAATTGCTGTACTTTTCTCCTTGTCCAAAATTAGACTCTGCCTATGAACGGTTTCCTGTGAACTAAGCCAGGTCCTTATTATAGCCCAGGTAGAGTGTACGCTAGTTTTCTGACAGGTTGCTCAAATGGAAACTAAACTCACTGAATTGTTCCTTATTATTTTAAACTGTATAGGAAAACAGATGTATTAGAATAGGTATTTGCCCAGCAACCAGATGAAGGAATCTTTAAAGGGACACTGAACACAATTTTTTTTCTTTCATGGTTCAGCTAGAGCAGCAATTTTAAGCAAATTTCTATTTTACTCCTTTAACCATTTTTCTTTGTTCTCTTGGTATCTTTATTTGAAAAAGCAGGAATGAAAGCTTAGGAGCCGGACCATTTTTCATTCAGCACCCTGGATAGCACTTGCTGATTGGTCACTGCATTTAGCCACCAATCAGCAAGCGCTACCCAGGTGCTGAAACAAAGATAGGCCGGCTCGTAAGCTTAGATTCCTGCTTTTTCAACTAAAGATACCAATTTGATCATAGGAGTAAAATACAAAGTTGATTAAAATTGCTGCTCTATCTGAATCAGGAAAGAAAAAAACTGGGTTTAGTGTCCCTTTAAGTCACATATTACTGGTGGGCACACGATTATTTAACCTGTTGCACTCTGTTAAAAATTACTGCTGGGCTGCCTAGCTTCAGAATTTCTCTCTGCATAAATCTCCCATATTGATCAATTTGGTATGTGATCAATAAACAAAATCTTAACAAAAACCTGGTGTATTCCTTAAAGGGACATTATACACTAAATTTTTCTTTGCATACATGTTTTGTAGAGGATTCATTTATATAGCCCATAAAGCTTTTTTTTTAAATAAAATGTATAGTTTTGCTTATTTTTAAATAACATTGCGCTGATTTTCAGACTCCTAACCAAGCCCCAAAGTTTTAGAAGAATACTAACGTATTCCTCCTCCAGCTTGCTCCTGATTGTGTAAAGAGTCTTTTCATTTGCAGAGGAAGGGGGAGGGGGAGAGTATCTGCTTTTTTGCTTTACAACCACTTTCAGTGGGCGTTCCAGCTACCTTTTTAACAGAGCTAAACCGGGAGCTTCTAAGTAAGTTTTTAAACGGTTTTATACTGAATTTTTATATCAGTATCTGTGCATATTATTCTTTATAGTAGTGTCTATTATATGCAGTGAAATGAAAATTGATGTATACTGTCCCTTTAACTGTGGATATTTGTGTGCTATAATGGTGGTAGAGGATACGCCTATGCAAATATAAAAAGAAAACATTTTTTAAGAACAGGAAAGTGACATCTAATTATGTTGTAATACAAACTTTAAACTTAGCATAAGTAAATCTTGTATGGAAGGGCCAGGTAATGAGTGCAAGAGTCCTATGGTATGTGTGACCCGTCTAATACGTATATATGTGTGACCCGTCTAATACGTATATATGTGTGACCCGTGTAATACGTATATATGTGTGACCCGTCTAATACGTATATATGTGTGACCCGTCTAATACGTATATATGTGTGACCCGTCTAATACGTATATATGTGTGACCCATCTAATACGTATATATGTGTGACCCGTCTAATACGTATATATGTGTGACCCGTCTAATACATATATATGTGTGACCCGTCTAATACGTATATATGTGTGACCCGTCTAATACGTATATATGTACGTACATATGTGTGACCCGTCTAATACGTATATATGTGTGACCCATCTAATACGTATATATGTGTGACCCATCTAATACGTATATATGTGTGACCCGTCTAATACGTATATATGTGTGACCCGTCTAATACGTATATATGTGTGACCCATCTAATACATATATATGTGTGACCCATCTAATACGTATATATGTGTGACCCGTCTAATACATATATATGTGTGACCCATCTAATACATATATATGTGTGACCCGTCTAATACTTATATATGTGTGACCCGTCTAATACATATATATGTGTGACCCGTCTAATACGTATATATGTGTGACCCATCTAATACGTATATATGTGTGACCCGTCTAATACATATATATGTGTGACCCGTCTAATACGTATATATGTACGTACATATGTGTAACCCGTCTAATACGTATATATGTGTGACCCATCTAATACGTATATATGTGTGACCCATCTAATACGTATATATGTGTGACCCGTCTAATACGTATATATGTGTGACCCGTCTAATACGTATATATGTGTGACCCGTCTAATACGTATATATGTGTGACCCGTCTAATACGTATATATGTGTGACCCGTCTAATACGTATATATGTGTGTGTTCCCACTATTAATTCCATATCCTATATCCCTAATGGTCTTCCCTTTTGTCTGTTCCATCTAAAAGAGAGTATTTAAAACGCATTATTATTATCGGTTATTTGTAGAACACCAACAGATTCCGCAGCACTAATGCGTTACATTGCTTTGTTGAATGAATATTCCATGCTTCTTACTCAATATTAAAGGGACATGAAATACAACATTTTTCTCTCATGATTCAGCTACATTCCGGTTTACTTCTATTATCACATTTGCTTAGTTCTCTAGGTATCTTTTGTTGAAGGAGTAAACAGTTGCATTACTGGGAGCTAGCAGAACAAATCGAGTGAGCCAATAACATGAGGCATGTGCACTGCTGCTTTTGAGCCTACCTAGGTATGCTTTTCAACAAAGAATACCAAGAAAATAAAGCAAATTACGAATAGAAGCAAATAAGAAAGTCACTTGAAATTGCATGCTTTGTCTGAATTGTGAACATTTCATTTTGACTTTACTGTTCTGTTAATAGTGGCAGTTCAGCAATATTGTTGTTCTACATTGTGATAACATAGTATATGGCTGGGTATGTCCAAAGTTTTAATTGAGATCTACCAGTAGTTCGCTAATTAGGGTTGCCACCCATCCCTTAAAATACAGAACACTTATAAGTTACACATGCTGCAGGGTGTGCAGGAAGGAATATGAATAGAGCTGTCCAGAAACACAACACCCTGCAGCATGTGTAACTCATAAGTGTCCAGGAAAACATGGCTGAGGTGGCAACCCTAACCACGGTTGAGAAACACCGTTCTACACCACTCCTATTACCACTGCCTCAATTAAAAAATAGCTATTAGTCTCTGTAGTAAATGAAGATCAATTGGACAGGCAAGCTCAGATTTTCTTATGCTTAAAGGGATATGAAACCCAACAATTTTCTTTCATGATTTATACCTCTTCGTATTGGTTGATCCAATGTTTTCAGCTAGCTCTCAGTAGTGCAAAACTGCTCATTCAACAAAGAATACCAAGAGAATGAAGCAAATTTGATAACAGAAGGGAATTGGAAAGTTGCATGATCTAGCTGAATCATGAAAGAAAGCATTTGGGTTTCATGTCCCTTTAACACATGCATAATTAGATAACACTGACAAACGGCACAAAAAGTATGCCTCTCAATAAAGTATGGGCATTTCAGTCTAGACCTAGCTTTGGCAAAGCAAATGGTGACAATCTGTCTCACCTGTGATCAAGTAGAGAAATCCTTAAAGGGACAGCATACACCAATTTTCATATAACTGCATGTAATAGACACTACTATAAAGAAGAATATGCACAAATACTGATATAAAATCAAATAGAAAACATTTTAAAAACGTACTTAGAAGCTCCCAGTTTAGCACTGTTGATAAGGTTTGCCTGGGACACCCAGTGAAAGGGGCTGGGAAAACAAAAAGTGCAGACACACACCCCTCCCCCCCTTCCCTGCATATGAAAAGACAGATAACCTAAGCAGGAGCCAGGAGGAGTTTGTAAACGCGCGTATACATCTGACACTGTGGGGCTTGGTTAGGAGTCTGAAAATCAGCCCAATGTTATTAAAAAAAAAAGCAAAACTATACATTGTTACAAAAACACTACCATATGGGCTATATAAATGGATCATCTACAAAACATTTATGCCAAGAAAAATCTTGTGTACAATGTCCCTTTAAAATATGGATAATTTAATTGGAATTGAGAAACCTGAATATGAGATGTATTTCAGGTCTGTGCAGTTTTGTCAGCACTAACCCCACTGGTAACAGGGCAATAACTCAAGTCAAGGGCACACTATGACTGTCACAAAAACAGATAAGAACGGAACTGCCTCTAACAGCTTCTAAGCAGTTTATGTGTAAAGTTATGAGATGTTAAACAAGTTATTGCTGTCCATAAAGATATTCAACTACATATAAACACATACAGTTGTAATCAAAATTATTCAACCTCCATTGTAAATCAGGTTTGTTGTCAAAATTTACAGAGTTTCAGCTGCTTGCAATGAACAAATCAAACAAAAGCAATCGAAATAGCTCAACACAACAAATGCTTCAAGTGGTTTCCCCAGATTCAACTGAAAATGCAAAATGTAATGAATTCTGCAGTCTCAAAAATATTAAACCCTCTAAATAGAATCCCTCACAACAGCACAAATATACAAAACAGGTGTTGTCTCAAGCACACCTGATGCAACTAATTAAAGGCTTCATAAGTTGCACCAGGTGTGATTGAGCTAGATAACATGAAATAACTGAACTGGCTAGGGGTTTGTTGGGTGTCACGTTTGACTGCATGTTAGAACTATGGCTAAGTCAAAAGAATGGTCCAAAAAGTTAAGAGAAGAGATCATCGCCCTTCACAAACAAGGAACAGGATATAAAAAGATAGTGAAGGCACTACATTTTCTTAGAGACACCGTTGGATGCATAGTTTGCAAGTTCAAAGTTAAAGGAACGGTGGTTACACTACCTAGATGGGCAGAAAAAGGAAGCTATCACCGGCTGCAACCAGATTTCTAAAAAGGCAGGTTGAGAGAAACCCTTGAGTGACTGCAAAAGACACTTGGTGGCAACAGGTACTGAGGTTTCAGTTTGCACAGTAAAGCGCGTACTAAACGCAGAAGGTTTCCGTGCTAGAACTCCAAGACATACACCACCACTGACACAAAAGCACAAGAAACATCCAATATGCTCAAAATCATATAAATAAGCCACAGAAGTTTTGGGATTCTGTTCTGTGCAGCGATGAAACAAAACTCAACCTTTTTGTCCAATAGATCAGCGGTATGTCTGGAGGAAGAAGAATGAAGCATACTCTGCAAAGAACGCTCTGCCTGCAGCTAAGCATGATGGTGGCTCGGTGATGCTCTGGAGATGCTTTGCATCCTCTGGGACTGGAAACCTGCAGCATGTGGAAGGCAAAATGGAATCATTGAAGTATCAGGAAATCATAGGAGAAAGCGTCATGCCGTCTGTGAGGAAGCTGAAGCTTGGGCATCATTGGACCTTCCAACAGGACAATGATCCCAAGCATACCTCAAATTCCACAAACACTTGGCTGCAGAATAAGTCCTGGAAGATTCTACAGTGGACATCACAGTTAACTGACTTTTTTAAGAAGGCGGTTGCAGCACACAAACCCAAGAATATTACTGAAAAGGAGGCCATTACTCATGAGGAAAGGGCTAAGATTCCTCAGGAACACTTCCAGAAGCTGGTCTCTGGCTATGCATCTCGTTTGCAGCAGGTCATAACAGCAAAAGGGGATGACAAATTAACATCTTTCACCAGAGAGCCCTCAATATTCTCTTATAGAAAGGGACGTTCTATAAAGGATATGTTAGTGCAGGCAGACCCTATAGAGAAATATGAAAAAACCTATGAAGCATTTTCTGATGGTGAGACCAGGGGTTTATAGGTGTAACGGATGTGTGACATGTGATAGCTTAATCCTGGGCAATACATTCACACATAGCCACATGGGAAAGGAATATGAAATAAGACAATCACTTAATTGTGAATCTAAGTATGTGGTCTACTTGATTAAATGCCAATATGGGGACATGTATGTGGGTAAAACTACAGGGAGTGCAGAATTATTAGGCAAGTTGTATTTTTGAGGATTAATTTTATTATTGAACAACAACCATGTTCTCAATGAACCCAAAAAAATCATTAATATCAATGCTGAATATTTTTGTAAGTAGTTTTTAGTTTGTTTTTAGTTTTAGCTATTTTAGGGGGATATCTGTGTGTGCAGGTGACTATTACTGTGCATAATTATTAGGCAACTTAACAAAAAACAAATATATACCCATTTCAATTATTTATTTTTACCAGTGAAACCAATATAACATCTCAACATTTACAAATATACATTTCTGACATTCAAAAACAAAACAAAAACAAATCAGTGACCAATATAGCCACCTTTCTTTGCAAGGACATTCAAAAGCCTGCCATCCATGGATTCTGTCAGTGTTTTGATCTGTTCACCATCAACATTGCGTGCAGCAGCAACCACAGCCTCCCAGACACTGTTCAGAGAGGTGTACTGTTTTCCCTCCTTGTAAATCTCACATTTGATGATGGACCACAGGTTCTCAATGGGGTTCAGATCAGGTGAACAAGGAGGCCATGTCATTAGATTTTCTTCTTTTATACCCTTTCTTGCCAGCCACGCTGTGGAGTACTTGGACGCGTGTGATGGAGCATTGTCCTGCATGAAAATCATGTTTTTCTTGAAGGATGAAGACTTCTTCCTGTACCACTGCTTGAAGAAGGTGTCTTCCAGAAACTGGCAGTAGGACTGGGAGTTGAGCTTGACTCCATCCTCAACCCGAAAAGGCCCCACAAGCTCATCTTTGATGATACCAGCTCAAACCAGTACTCCACCTCCACCTTGCTGGCGTCTGAGTCGGACTGGAGCTCTCTGCCCTTTACCAATCCAGCCACGGGCCCATCCATCTGGCCCATCAAGACTCACTCTCATTTCATCAGTCCATAAAACCTTAGAAAAATCAGTCTTGAGATATTTCTTGGCCCAGTCTTGACGTTTCAGCTTGTGTGTCTTGTTCAGTGTTGGTCGTCTTTCAGCCTTTCTTACCTTGGCCATGTCTCTGAGTATTGCACACCTTGTGCTTTTGGGCACTCCAGTGATGTTGCAGCTCTGAAATATGGCCAAACTGGTGGCAAGTGGCATCTTGGCAGCTGCACGCTTGACTTTTATCAGTTCATAGGCAGTTATTTTGCGCCTTGGTTTTTCCACACGCTTCTTGCGACCCTGTTGACTATTTTGAATGAAACGCTTGATTGTTTGATGATCATGCTTCAGAAGCTTTGCAATTTTAAGAGTGCTGCATCCCTCAGCAAGATATCTCACTATTTTTGACTTTTCTGAACCTGTCAAGTCCTTCTTTTGACCCATTTTGCCAAAGGAAAGGAAGTTGCCTAATAATTATGCACACCTGATATAGGGTGTTGATGTCATTAGACCACACCCCTTCTCATTACAGAGATGCACATCACCTAATATGCTTAATTGGTCGTAGGCTTTCGAGCCTATACAGCTTGGAGTAAGACAACATGCATAAAGAGGATGATGTGGTCAAAATACTCATTTGCCTAATAATTCTGCACTCCCTGTAAATGTCTGCTGAAGGAGAGGATGACAGTACACAGGTCAAGCATATGACAAGCCCTAGAGAAAGGGGAGTCAGATCAGCCTGTAGCTAAACATTTCCTAGAGAAGGATCACCCTGTGTCAAGTCTCAGATGCTGTCCAATAGACCAAGTGTTTCCTCTGAAAAGAGGGGGTGATAGGAAAAATCTCCTATTACAGAGAGAAGCAAGATGGATTTCTGAGCTTGACACAGTACACCCCAGGGGATTGAACACATATCTGTCTTTTTTGTGCTTCTTATAGATAGGACAGTCAATAATTCTATAGATGTGATAGGATAAGATATAATATCCATTTGAATAAGAAATGGGGGTATCTATTCCATAATTGGATTATTACAAGACATCATTTAAATAATATCAGTTAATTATTCTATGTGATTAAACTGTACCCTGTAAGAGTAGACAATTTTTTCAAGTGATATACTAATGCCAAATTTACAAATTTTATTTTTTAGTCAGAAATATTCAGTTGGAAGTATCCAGGAATCAACTAAGTCAGCAGTATTCAAACTCTACCTCTAGAGGGCTATGGAACATTACCTGAGTGAGTGGGGGGGTGCTCTAACAGGGTATAAGTATTGTGTTAGTAATTGTTTTTTGTTACCTTAACAAAGGCCCAAGCAAGGGCTGAAAAGTTGGAACTAATAAATATGTGAAAAACTATAAAAAAGAGAGAAGAGTCATTAGTGGGCCTATATAGGTATAAATATATATTTGTTTAATAAAACATCATATATATGTAGAAATATTTAATTATGAATAAATAGAACATATTCCGTTATGTAAAGAACATCGGAAAATGAAATATTCCTATATTCATGTCACGTTAGCGCTAATGAGAATATGGATAGGTAGGTGTTTTTTTCAAAAATAAATTCTCTCCATTGACTTCTATGGAGGATGCGAATATGCGATAGAGTTTGCGCAATAGTGGGGTGTTATGAGTGAATGCTTAAACGCGATCATCATTTTCGGATTTTGACTTTATTCACGATTTTGGTTACCGCCAGAGAAAAAAAAACAGTTTACTTTCAACTTGTAAAACAAGTGCAATCCAACTAGGGCAAAAATAAAAATCCTAGCAGAGTCTTTGCTATAGCAAAAACGCAAAATACCGCTCCACTTGTAATCTAGCCCTTATTGTATAAGAATCTGAAATGAACTGCATGGCAGAGACAATAATAGTTTAACCTCTTCATTCAAATGTTTTGAATATTTCATCTGTAAAAATATAGAATTAAGCTTATAGTTCAACAGAATATCATGATTTGCATGTTAGATACTTAAACAGACAGTAAGCACCTTAAGGCTTGAATATAAATTATATATCACTTTGTTATATACTTTAATTATTTTATTTGCCCCTTTTCATTTAATTTAGCTCTGCAACTTGGGAATTTTCTAATTCTGAGAACTAAAATGCACCCTGCTGACTTCTCAATGCTATCTTTCCCTAATTGGCTTTATCAGAAAACAACTGCAATACAATGTACCCTATACTAACAATATGACTGTGCCTAGCCTTGTATGCTGCAGACTCAAGCTCAGATTGGCTCCTCGCAATGAGGCAAGTGGTGGGTGGAGTCTGGCTACTAAAAACAATTAAATCAAGTAATTATATGGTGTTTACTGTCCCTTTGAAAACTATCCGCATGTGCTGCTTTTGTCACACTACTCGAGTTAGTGTCAGAGTCAGAAATACCCAGAAACTGAAGTAGGAATGAGGTAAACCTCACCGAAGGCTCTGGACAAGTCCTGGCAGAGACTGGATAAGTAGAGTGCAGAAGGAAACAACACTGTACCTGAAAAAGGGACTTCTCAGAGCTGGAAGCTGATGTGCAAAAGAGCATAGAAAAGCCAAGGTCAAAGTCCAATCCAATATCAGAGCAAGGTATCAGTCCAGTCTTTGCAAGGTACCAAGAGGTTTAGAAAAGCCAAGGTCAGAGTCCAATCCAATTTCAGAGCCAGGTATCAGTCCAATCTTTGCAAGGTACCAAAAGGAGTTTAGAGAAGCCAAAGTCAAAGTCCAATACAATTTTCAGAGCCAGGTATTAGTCCAATCTTTGCAAGGAACCAAAAGGAGTTTAGAAAAGCTAAAGTCAAAGTCTAATCCAATTTTCAGAGCCAGGTATAGAAACACAGAGTAAGCTCAAATGAAAGATAATGAATACTATACTCGAGCAAGGAAAATATGAAGGCTCTAATATTTAAAGCCAAAAGGTCACTCCAAAAGTAGCGCAAGCGTGACAACGCAGAAGCGATGTACCAACGAGGACTCAATTAGCGATGCCCAAAAATGGTGCAACACGATGACGCAAGAAGTGACGCCCAAAATATGATGCGAAAAGGTAAACAGAAGCAGATGCTGACAGCTTTTTGTGAGGCAGTAGTGACTTGGAATATCAGCATTCTATGCCTTTCCTAAATTCTTCACAGTCAGACTTTATTTTTAGAGTGCTTGTTATTCCCAGCAACCTAACTGTAGGCTGGCAAATGCCAGAGGAATATGGCACAAGCACTTCAAGCTAACAAAACCTGTCTTGGACTGTAAGGTTGTAAAAAGGGAATTTAGAAATCAAAACAAGCTAATTAGTACAATATGAGACCACATACCCGTGCACTTGCAGCCTTGGTGTTTAATTTGGTGGTCATCTTTTTACACCTACCAATTTTATAGTCTAGAACTTCCCTTGGGGGATGGGAGTAGAATGTGTGTGAGCAGAAGCCAAGGCAGAAAGTATATGGACAGGGTGAGATAGGAATACCTAGAGGGAAGAGCTGTTGAGAGGCCTGTCTCGTAAAACTGAGGGGGGCTACTGAGACCAGCACATTATGCCTATGTTATTCAACAGAAAACAACTTCAAGGTCATTAGCGATTGCTCCATATTCACACACAAGTGTGTCTGGAGGGGACACAAGAGATGACAAGTGCCCCTCTGGAATTTTTCTCCCTGTTTTATTGAATTCAAGTATATATCAGCTCAAGAAGAAAGTAATGCAGATATTTACATGGGATTTAGTGCCTTTAGACCACAGCTGACAGTGTTGTCCTGCATTTCTTATCCCTTCCACCATATTTTCAGTGGTTAAGGACATTTTATTTTTTGTCACAACTTGAAACATTTCTATGGACACTCAAGTTCTCGCATTGATCCTTTCTGTTTGTAAGTTTATACAAAAGGCAACATAATATTATGTTATTACAAGAGCTTGACATTTTGACTCAAAATGTAAAACTATAACATTGAGAACATAATTAATACCTGATGCGTCATAATACAAAGATACATAATGATATGGTGGACATATGGACATGGCAAAATGTAATCAAGACTTGATCAACTTATCAAACATGCTATCCAATCCTCAAACAGCTTCTGCAAGATCCAGCAACATCATGAAAAGAATCACCAAATGTTACTGTTCCAAAGCCTGCTGACCCTGAGCAAACGTCACATTACATCAGCCTTCCCAGCCCAGGAACCTCAGGAGTCAGTGTCCAGAAAGAAATACATTTTAGTGTTAGAAGAAGGACTATTTGTTAATACTGTTTCTGGCATTGATGCCACATAGCCATGCGCAGGGCCGAATTTACAACCCAGGTGCATGTAGGCACCAAAATCTAAAGTGCCCTCCCAGTTCACATGTATGAAACTATAGATACAGCCTAAAACTTTATAGAATTTATGATATTTTTTTTTACAGCAGTTGCTAATTTTGCCACATAAAAGGTCCATGATGTATAACAAAACACTCCTGGGAGTATTTGCCCAGTATGATGAGATTCCAGTCAGAACAGTATTTTTTTAAATATAATTTATACAAGAAAAGTGCAGGTTGTCTAGACTGGGGCTGTATTTAGAAACTTTGCTGACCAAGCCTGCAATGTGCACAATCAACCAAGGGTCAGTTTTGGTTTTTCCTAAGTGTGCTTATCCTGTGCAACAGCCCTGGCATTTTGCATTTTAGCAATAATATTCATACCTATGGTATTTTATATGAAAGACTGCACTCTGACTGTACAATCTGTCATTTTGATTTTGACAGCCGCTGCTGCTGCTGCAGCTGATACGTGCCCACCGTGCACTCAGAGCACTCTGTAATAGCACACAAATAGTCACTCACTGTCACTCCCCATAAAAGAACCAACCCCCACACACTTACTCTCAGGCTGCTCTGTCCACATTCACTGGAGAAACAGACCGGACCAGCCAGCAGGGCGGCCATATTTGTTTAGGGCAAAGTTATTATCTACTATAGTGAGTGAGGGTAGAGCTGCAGAGGTCTGCAGAAAAGGCATATGAAGCAGAGAGACAGGCGCCCCTCTATGGAAGGCGCCTGTAGGCACATGCCTACTCTGCATAATGGTAAATCCGGCCTTGGCCATGCGCAATAAAAGGTTGTTCATAACCATACTTTTTACAAAGATAATAATTACATTGCTGTCCTTTAGTTGACTTCCTACAGCATCGTATCGTTATATGATTATTAAACACTTTGGTTATATCATTATAATGCACAAATATAGGGCCATATCACAAGTGGAGAGCTAAATATTGCTTTTGTGAAAGTAATATTTGCGCTCCACTGAGTAATAGCACTGCACGCTAATGTGCGCTCGTATTACAAGTTGAGAGCTCCTGTTTGCATTGCTGGGAAGTATTGCGCTCAAGAAAACGTGCTTCCATAGGCTTCAACGGGAGCCTCGTTCTCATGCTGTGAGACACGGCATGAGAACTAGCGCAGCGAAGACAGCAAATTGTAAATATATATGTATATGACTATATACATATATATGTATCAGTAATGTGTATATACACACATCAGCACATAAATACATATGTATATAAGCATATACATTTATTTGTACTGGGAACACACAGTTCTCATAGACCGCAATGTAAAGGCACTTTGCGGTGTCGTTTTTTTTTCCAACACCCCACACCTGCCAACTTTAGACCCTCATAACTGCTTTTTGCAGTTATTCTATTAAAAACAAAAAGAGGCTACTATATTTACTTTTTAATAAAGTATATTACTCTTGATTTTGGGGGGCATTTGGTGGATGTTTATAAAATTAACAAGACATCTGATCTCTGGTTAATTTTATAAGCGCTAATTGCTAACGCAAGCTTGTGGTAGCAATAACCAGCCACTTGTAATTTGTAATTGCTGGTTATTTATCGCAAATTTGTCAGTTTTCGAGCGCGTGATAAATTAGAGCTCTATTTGTAATGTCATGTATATATATATATATATATATATATAAATTATGGGCTAGATTACAAGTGGAGCGCTAATTTATAAACAGGCATGCAATAAATTAGCGCTCCACTTTTAATCTAGCCAATAATATATATACATGACATTACAAAAGAAATAATGTAGAGTATTTAGATTCTCCTATTTAAATGAAGGATCACATGGGTGTAAGAAATTACACAAAACTTTGTGGTTTCAGAGATTTCTTGGAGGTATAACTGTAAAACAGTTTTTAACAGATTTATAACAAATGACAACTAAAAGCGTTAAAGGGACATTATACCATCTAAAACTAAAATGGCCTGATGAGATAGAACATTTTATTATTGCGCTGGTTACACATATAGCTAAAGTCAGCTCCAGAGCAGCCAGCTGAACACATCTGGTGAGCCAATTGCAAGAGAGTAGTCACTTATCAGCAGCTAGCTCCCGGTAGTGCATTGCTGCTTCTGAGCCTACCTAGGTATGCTTTTCAACCAAGGATACTAACGGAACAAAGTAAATTTGATAACTAAAATAGTTGTCAGTTAAATAGTATCTTAAAACTGCAGGTTTGAATGGAACCATGAAAATGTAATATTTATTTTCATGACCATTCATTTGAATGACAAGCTTATTTTGTCCCCTTTAGCTGTAATTCTATTCTGAAATTGTGAACTTTTCAGTTTCTGTTAGAAATGGATGTGCAGAACACTTTATATTCCACACAGCCATTGGCTGCACACTCTAGTGACTTATTTATAACTGTCCCTAATTGACCACAGCAGAGAAGGTAACCTAAGTTACAACATGGCAGCTCCCAGTGTTTTATAGGCACTAAAACTTTACACTTATTTTGTCAATATTTAAACAACTAATGAAACTTTAAAAAATACATCTACATGTTATTCTCAGACTAATCTTTGAATGCATCATTCTATCTAGCATTTATTTAGTGTTTAATGTCCCTTTAAAAAGCATATCACTGTATAAAATGGCCCAGTGAAGTCCCAGATGTTGTCACTGACTCATAACCTGGTTTGGTTCCCAGTGTCCAGTAAAGAGTACGGTGGCCATCATGGGACAGACTTCCCCAAGTATTTTAATACAGCTTTTCAAGTATCTGTCACTTTGCATTAAATAAATGTACATTGTTACACTTGAATCGCAGGTTGTGCTGTTCCCTTTCTTGCTTTCATTTTAGGATCTTCACACAGCGGTTGAAATACCTGAGGACTTTGCTGCTATCCAACAAGATTGAGCAACAAATTCTTACTAAATCGGACAGTGCAATTAATAATACAAACTTTTTATTTTACCACATGGATATGATGTTACAGTTTTAATTGAAGTGAGTGTTTCAAATTTGAAGATGTTATGTTTAATACACCCTATGGATGGTTTTAACAGTTTATATCTGAGTAAGGGGTGGTTTTACTGTTCCATCTTGGTATACACTGGTTGAATTATGCCTTGATAGAGACTTTTTGATATTTACACATTAATTATTTATTTTATTGTTCTACTCAAAATATATTGTAATTTGAATTGTTTATAGAACAAAAACAACCCTCTAGACAAATAGCTGTGCTGTAGTTTCCTCTTGTTTTTTTTAATGCATTCCTGTAGAGACCACAGCCCCTTAGTGAGGCTGTGACAGGAAGTAATGAACCCTGCACAAATAAAATAAAAAAAAGAAATAAAATTCCTTTCAAAATGAACATGAATACATATTGCAAAGATATCCTTTAAGTATAACCAATTGCTTAGTGCTTTATTTATGACAATAATGAAAAAGACGATTTTAAATCCCTTTAAGGATTTTTTTTTATACCAAAAAACTCTTAACTAGAATAAAAGCTTTAGATGTGATAACGAGAAAACAAATACATTTCAGCCTCGGTCTGTGTTTCATAAGTGTCAGTGGCTATTCCAATCCTGAGTATATTAACCTCAGGGTATACCCAGGTTTAGAGATCTGGTTGTTACCTTGTTCATCGGCTTCATGCTGTGCCCAAAAGCAAACCATTATTCTTAATCACAATTTTATGAATGTATTTGTTAGGTATTTTTGTCTGGATTGTACAGTTATGGCAGACAGTGGGAATAATTGGGTTGACTAGAAGTTCAGCAGGATTTCTTTCAGTCTGAATAATTCTGTTCCTTTCTTCTTCTGTAACAACATGTGATAGGACCAATGGCTCATTCTGTGGGGCGACATCTAAGTCTGGAACACAAAAGGATGAAAAGCTGGTTTCTAGGGCTACCAAAGAATAGCTTAGCAGAGCTGCAACTCATTAAACATTCTTCCTTGAGGTTTGAGAACAGCTGGGGTTATTACAAGCTGCCCTTGAAAGGACACCTGTCATTTCCTATCACTTTTCAGAGAAATCATAAACTTTCATTTCATATTATTCTTTAATTTGTGAATAATTGCTGCTTTTTCAGCAAGATGTAAGGGCTGTTGGTTACACCCTCGTAGTTATGCCAAGTGGTGTTAGGAAAGTCTGGCAAAAAAAGCTATAGATCAAAGCCTAGCGGGTGAGGAGGTCATTATTTTCTTATTTCTGCTTTTCTTATTTAAATTCCCATTTAGCCCCCATTTACCTTTCCCCTTTTCATGCTAGAGACATGAAAAGGGCCCTTGAAACTGGATGACGGGGACAAATGTGGTTGTATCATGGGCCCTAAATAACTGTAACCGGACTGTTAGCCCGATGGACATTTGGCTGACAGACATTTGGCAGACGGACATTTGACCGACGGATAATAGTCCGACACACAAGTGGCTGTCAGATAACAGTCCGGCCACGAGATAAGTAAATAGATAGATTTGATAGATAGATTAGATAGATAAATAGATGCAATAGATAGACAAATTCGATAGATAGGTTCAATAGATAGGTATATAAATAGATAGATTTGATAGATAGATAATTTCACAGACAGAGAATTACAAGACGTGCGGGCTGGGACCCATCGTTAGGTTCCTAGAGGTGGTTGCGGCGTCCGAGGCTCTGATTAGAACAGAGCACTCCGGAGCGTATCTGCCCTCGGCCGAACTCGGAACATGCTTCGGCATTCTGTCCGTCAGTCAAATGTCCGTTGGACAGAATGCTGTTGGCCAAATGTCCATTGGCATTTTGTCAGAGCACCCTAAATAACAGTGCACTGTCAGAGAAAAGGGTAGGTTGAGATCTGTTTGTGAACACTTAGGATACAACTGCTATGGTTGTACCCTCAATGGGTCATAATTACACCTTAAGGAACAAACATGTACTATGTAGGGGTAAATAAGGTACAAATATGTTTCCAACTGTCAAAGGGTCCATGTCTGTACCATTTAATCCCCCAAAAAAGGAACAATCCCTTTTGTGAACAAAAGATTGAGAGAGATGGGTGGTTCAATGCTGCCAAACCCTGCAAGTCCATATAATTTGAGCATTATTTTTCCCCAAGATAATAAAACGTTACTTTATACATAGGCTATATAGAGTTTGGGGGCACCTAGCAAACCCTGCACTTTCCCTAGAACTAGTACTGGGTTAAAAGGACATGCTAATGCAGACTTTACTTACTCTTAACCATTAGAATGTGTAATATTTGCATTGCTGAGCCTGGCAAACTGTTCTCAGCAATAAAGACTCCTCTATGTGCATATCCTGGGTATGATTTATAACCCCATCTCCTTTTTCATCCCATGTGTGCCATGTTATGTCTGTCATCTGCTGTCAACATAATAACAAATATCTGCATAAAGGGACAGTAAAAGGGATTCTCCCCATATATAATAAGTTTAAGGCAAACACTGGGTATTGAATGTTTATCCCATACTAACAATAGCTGAAATGCACCTATTATTTTGCCTCCTGAAAGGGTCCTCCTTGCTATATCGCATGCTCACTGTGATGCTGCCCATGCGCAATAGTTTCTTTCAAGTTGACAGAGCAATTTAAATTTGCAACTTGTAGGAAGCAACCTCATGTGTGCAACATTACTGTTCGCTATAACAAGGGAATGGTTTGACCCCTACTTGTCTATGGTACCTGCATCAGAATAGAGGGGGAAAGGCCCTTACAGGAGGAAAAAAAAGGAATATTTTTCAGAGATAGTCTGAATTTGAAGATACATTACATCAGGGTTCAGCAAACTTGGCACCCCAGATGTTTTGGAACTACATTTCCCATGATACTCAGCAAGCCTAAAGTGTGTTAACAGTAAAGTCCAGCCCCAAAATACCAGGCAATCCCTCTCTGAATGAGAGAAACGGCAAAACTTCCAGACGTACGTTTCGGCCTAGAGTGGGCCTTGTCAGTGAGGTGCAGCCATATCCCTCTAGGCACACTGAGCAACAGGTCTTAAGCTTTACAGTCCTGCTTTTCAAATAAAGATAGCAAGAGAACAAACAAAAATTGATAATAGGAGTAAATTAAAAAGTTGCTTACATGTGCATGCTCTATCTGAATCATGAAAGAAAAAAATTGGGTTTAGTATCCCTTTAAAGTATTTTTTGGACCAGTTGTGTTCAAAACCTGCACTTACTATCAGTTCCTGTATCAATTTAAATAGCTTTAATGTAATTTTTTGTATGTGAAAAAAATATTAAAAAAATTCCTAGTGTTGTTCTATATGCATAAGAATGAAAAAATAAAAAAAAGCCATAAACTGCATACTGGCAGACTGTCCGACTTCCAGTACCTAAGATGGTGGGATGAAGGTTAATGGGGGGAGGGGAGAGAGCTATTTGGGAGGGATCAGGGGGTGGGAGGTGTAGTGTGGGAGGGTAATCTCTACACTACAGCTAAAATTAACCTTATAAGTTACCTGATTAAGTTTCCTGATTAACCCCTTCACTGACGGGAATTTCAGAAGTGTGGTGTGCAGCTGCAATTAGCGGCCTTCTAATTACCAAAAACCAATGGCAAAGCCATGTATGTCTGCTATTTCTGAACAAAGGGGATCCCAGAGAACCATTTACAACGATTTGTGTTATGACTGCCAAGTTATATGTAAATTATTTCAGTGAGAAACACAAAGCTTGTGAAAAAGTTAACAATTTATTTTATATAATCGCATTAGGCGGCGAAATAATGGCATGAAAAAATACAAAAATGGGCCTAGATCAATATCTGTCTACTGAAAAAATATATAAATAGTTTTGATAGGTAAATAAAAAAAATAAAAAAACAAGGCTCTATTTCTGTTTAAATGGAGTGATAGCAAAAATGCTAAATGTATTTTGGGCAAGTCTGAAATTCTTGGTAGTGAAGGGGTTAAAAAAAACTTTCCAATTTACTTCTATTATCAAATCTACTTTGTTGAAGGAGCACCAGTGCACTGCAGGGAGTTAGCTGAACAGAGCAGGTGAGACTAAGGCAGAAGGCTTAGCAGCTAGCTCCCTAGTAGTGCATTGTTGCACTTTACTTTTGACATTACTACCACTTTAAGAAGACAAATATCTTTGTTTTCTTTTTATCCTTTGTTGAAAAGCAGGGGCGTGGGCCTAGGAGCGTGCACGTGTCTGCATCACTATAGGGCAGCAGTTTTGCAACAATGTTATACATTAGCAAGCAGCACTATTTCCTGTCATGTAGTGCTGCCGACATGTGCACCCTACCTATCTATATATCTCTTCAGCAAAGAACAACATGAGAACAAAGCAAAATTGTTAATAGAAGTAAATTGGAAACTTTTTTTAAATTGTATTCTGTGTCTGAATAATGAAAGAAAAAACGTGGGTTTCGTGTCCCTTTAATGGCGCCAAACAAGTCAGCTGCTATGCAAACGAACCAGCTAACTCGTTTTTTGTATTGCTATTCAGATTTTATACAGAGCAAAGACACTGGGGAATCTAGACATTGGAAATGCAATAGCATAATGCAGGGTCTGGAATTCAGAAATACTGATGTGAAAATCAACAATAAGGAATTCATTTATAAACTCAATCTAATTTATAGTAAATCATATGAGTTATACATAGACAGAGGAACTCTAATGATAACAGTCATAATGCAATAATGAGGAATAACAAAATATATATTTGGAAGCTGCCCTGGCTTAATCATATAGTAAGCATTGTATCCTAAAGTGAGCATTCTATGCAGACATCATTAATGATAGCCCTGCGTATATACTTATACTATATTGGGGCTCTGCATAATATTAAAGGGACATTATACTGTAAAGCTATTTAACACCACCCTACTTTTGCTTAGTGAACCCTCAATCCATTGTTCTCAAGAGCATGTCCATTTAAATGGGATGAGCTTGCCAGAAGAGCAGGTAGTTACAACATGATACACACGCAAAAATCCAAACTTTGAATATTGTGAATGCATTAACATATTCATTGAATTAATTGGAAGCTTGCTAATAATACCAACTTTCAATCACATCATTCCATTCAAAATACCAAAGATCACAGCATTTGAGAGACATAAAATCATACTTTAGCATCAGCAAGGCCACTCTCAAAGGGAAATCAGCAAACTGGATACTCAAGATGTGGTATTCAAGCTGTTATACAGAAATTTGAAGAATCAGGAGAGGTCAAGGACAAAAAAAAAGGAATGGAAGGCCAAGAAAACTTTCAAAATCTGAGAAGTTTCTCAGGGTTTCTTCTTTGAGAGACCGTAAGAAGTCCAGCAAGGACCTGGCTCAGCATCTCACAGTTTCATTGGGTTGCCAAGTTGACCCTTCTACAGTCCAAAGAAGCTTGATCAGGAATGGTCTTTGTGGAAGGGTAGCAGCCAATAAACCACTTTTTCGGAAGGGGAACAGGGTGAAAAGGCTAAGGCTAATATATAGAAATAGAAAGTATACAGACCACACTCACTGGGTTTCAGACAAACTTCAGTATTTCTTTATTCTGGTGATGCTTCGAGGATAATCTCCCCTTCCTCAGAGATTATCCTCGAAGCATCACCAGAATAAAGAAATACTTTTCATTTATCGCCCCTGCCGGCACCCTGATTGTTGTCAATTTTGGTTAGTGAGAGTGCAGTTCCTACTATTTCTCTGTGTATATATATATGTGTATATATATATATATATATATATATACACACACAAATATACTTGTATATATAAAATACATACTTACATGTACAGTACATATTAAGACATGTATATGTATGTATCTCTATTTTAACGCCCTTTGCAGTCTGGTTTTTTCTTGAGACCTGATGTCTTTGATCCCTTATAACTTTTTTATGCAATATTTTTAAAATATTTTTATTAGACAGTGTTATTATGAGTGTAACTGTTCTTTTGTGCAACTTTTCTGTCTCACATAACAGTTAACAAGAATTCTGAAGTTGCGATATCCCGACGCACAGGTAATATGCACGCTACTTCCAACGATGGCAAAGAGCCGCGATAAACCACTTATCACTCACGTGCAACAGATAGTGCCCCACTCATAATCTAGCCCAAGAGTAGCTATTTTAAATAACAAAATAAAGGTAAAGGACATAAAGTAGATAAAAAAAAGTCTGTAATATATCCATTTATTGGGGATACAGAAATAAATTGATGAGATAATTCACCAGAGGCTTCTGCATCAGTGAATGTGAGATGAGAGGGAGGAGCGGTTTTAGAGAAATCCAGGATTTTGCAGGAGAAGGATGAGGAACTTATAAAAAGGCGAAAGGGGGGGAATATAATTATATGGTATTGGTCTCTCTGTTATTTTATGTGTCAAAGAGCTTAGATAATTTTATAGGGTTTTGGCGACTAAAGAAAAAAATGTGAAAAAAATGCTTTGGCCACAGCTTCTGCCGAGTGAGGTGCGGGTAGTTCACTGAGTAGAAACAGAGAAAGAATAAAAATAAGGGTCAGAATAAAACTTCCGGTTTGGCAATAATGCTGCTGTGTTACAATCTCCTTTCTGGCTGCTAAAGAGTTAAAACTATTTGATGCCAATTGGGCATGCTAATAAAGTACAGAGCAAGCTTCTCTAGCAGTAGGACTACAGTAGGTACCCAGACTGCACTTATAAATTGTCTTACACTGAGGTCAGCTGAAGTTCAGTTTTCAGTGTAAGGCTGAGCAGAAGCTGAGGACAGCAGTTTGAGAGTCTCTGTACTGTATCTGCCTGCTCTCATTTTATTGATGTGCAGTGTGCTATGAATTGTAAACAGCCCTGCAGGGTGCTGGAGAGGCTGATTTAGTATGCACTGCAGTGCTCTTATGGGCTGACTTTGCAGAACAATGTGTGTATATATATATAGATAGATAGATAGATAGATAGATAGATAGATAGATGATAGATAATTTAGAGTTATATACATTCACATTACAAAAAGTTGTTTCCTGGGCTTTCATAAATATATATACACATACATTTCCCTTTTTGTTTAAAAGCTTATTTAATCTTTATATTGCTGAAGAATGCACATTGTGTACTGTGCTGTTGATAATGCACCTAGCTGTGCTGCAATTAAAAAGCAATCTGCATCTTCGGTTGGCTGCCAATATAATGAAGGATACCTATTTGCTCATGTATAGTTAATGCATATAGTATTATTGTTTACCTTGGTTGACACTATGGTATGACACCCTGACTGTGAGCTGCTGCGTGTAATTACCATACATGCCAAATGCTGCAGTGCTATATACTATATGTGAATGTAATTAGTATACCTTACTGAGAATCCATGGAAAGACAGGGCAATTTAATTAAAAGGATTGAATTGAGGACTAAGTACATAATAAATAACATTTATTGTAATGACAACTCCACCTGGAAAATCTGTACATCAGCACAAACGTTTCTCACAATCTATTTATAAATACTTAGAACATATTCCCCTATGTGCAGAACATTGGAATATGAAATACTTACAGTAAATAAATAGTTAAAGGGACACTGAACCCAAATTTTTTTATTTTGTGATTCAGATAGAGCATGCAATTTTAAGCAACTTTCTAATTTTTCTTTATTCTCTTGCTATCTTTATTTGAAAAAGACGGCATCAAAGCAATTTTTGTTCAGGACCCTGGGCAGCAGTTTTTCTTGGTGGGTGAATTTATCCACCAATCAGCAAGAACAACCCAGGTTGTTCACCAAAAATGGGACGGCATCTAAACTTACATTCTTGCATTTCAAATAAAGATACTAAAAGAATGATGAAAATTTGATAATAGGCGTAAATTAGAAAGTTGTTTAAAATTGCATGCTCTATCTGAATCACGAAAGAAAAAATTTGGGATCAGTGTCCCTTTAAACACTATTACAAATGAGTATTGCATAAATATGATGTTACATGTTTTTAGCTACTTAACTGCGAAGGGCTCCAATGCACACACACATATATATATATATATATATATACAGTGCTCAGCATTAATGAGTACACCCCTTTTGAAAAGTAAGATTATAATCAATATCTCAATGAACATAAGAACAATTTCCAGAATTTTGACAAAACTGAGTTCTATAGAACATTTTTTAGCTCATTACATGAAAGTAAGGTTAATACTCAAAGTAGGTAATGCACAAATGAATACACCCCACAACAAAGCTACTACAGCTAGTATTTTGTATGACCTCCATGATTTGTAAGGGAAGCACCAAGTCTTCTAGGCACGGAATGAACAAGTTGCTGACATATTGAAACATCTATCTTTTTCCATTCTTCAAGAACGACCTCTTTTAGAGCCTGGATGCTGGATGGAGAGTGATGCTCAACTTGTCTCTTCAGAATTCCCCATAGGTGTTCGATTGGGTTTAGATCAGGAGACATACTTGGCCACTGCATCACTTTCACCCCGTTCTTCTTCAGAAATGCAACAGTGGCCTTAGATGTGTGTTTTGGATCATTGTCATGTTGGAAAACTGCACGACGATCAAGGGCATGGAGTAATGGTAGCATCTTCTCTTTCAATATAGAGCAGTACATCTGTGAATTCATGATACCATCAATGAAATGCAGGTCCCCGATACCAGCAGCACTCATGCAGCCCCACAGAAGGATACTGCCACCACCATGTTTCACTGTAGGCACCATGCATTTTTCATTATACTCACGTTTGCGACACAATACAGTTTTGAAGCCATCAGTTCCAACAACTTTTATCTTGGTCTCATCACTCCAGAGTACAGAGTCCCAGTTGTCTTCTTCTTTTTCAGCATGTGTCCTGGCAAATTCTAGACAGGCTTTTTTGTGCATGGGTTTAGGAGAGGCTTCCTTTGTGGACGACACCCATGCATGTGTACGCTGTATTGTGTCACGGGAAACAATCACCCCAGTTTGGCTTTCTACTTCTTTAGCTAACTGCAGTGAACTTGCATGGCGATTTTCTTCAACCCTTCTCATCGGAAGACGCTCCTCTCAAGGTGTTAACTTCCATGGACGGCCTGGACTTGCAGTTCCATCTTTGCTACATTTTTGTATCACTATGCTACAGTATTCTGACTGATAAGTGAAGCTTTGCCGAACTTCTTGTAGCCTTCACCTTTCTTGTAAAAAGAAATTATTTTCTTTCTCAGACATTTCTCTTCCTTGTTGTGCTATTGCTGACAGCATGACATGGGAAGGGGTTTTCTTCGGTAAGTAACGCCCTTTTATAATCAACTGTCTGCTGGACACCTGTTTAATAAATAATTAGACTCACCTGAAGTTGAATTATTGTTAATTCGAAATTTGTTGTCAGACATTTAGCTTTGCTTCTATGACTTTCATTGGGGTGCATTCATTTTTGCAACATGGTCTTGAATGAATTTGTTATCAAAAATACTTTGTTATGGGTGCAAATTAACAAATCTTGGTTGCAATCAATGTGGGAGTATTTTGTAGTATAGTGTCCCATAGAATATGTTGTTTCTGAAAGGTGAGTAAAGGTTTTCTGACAAATCTGTTGGGGTGTGCTCGTGTATGCTGAGCACTATATATATATATATATATATATATATATATATATATATATATGTATATATATATATAAATGTATACATATGTATTTATGTGTTTATATGTGTGTATTTATATATATATATATATATATATATATGTATATATATATATAAATGTATACATATGTATTTATGTGTTTATATGTGTGTATTTATATATATATATATATATATCTGTAAACACATATATACACATTTAAATACATAAATACATATATTCACATATATAAACACATATAAATATATATATATATATACACATATGTAGACATGTACATGTATGTATCTGTATGTTTAAGCCTTTTGCATCTTTTTTTTTTCTAACATCTGAGACGTCATATCTTTGAGCCCTCATAACTTTTTATGCAATATTTGTTTTTAATAATTTTTATTAGATGGATGTTTTGTGCAACTTTTTAGTCGAGCATAACAGTTAACAAGAGCTCTGAAGTTGCACTAATCCAATGTGCATTAAATTCATTTGCACTCAGGCGAACGCGTTTACTTTCAACCTCTAATACACACACTACTTTTGACACACGCAAGGAGCCGCGATAAACCCCTTATCACTCACGCACAACAGTTAGCGCATCTAGCCCATAAATCCTGCAGCCCTGTTATAGCTCCTTTAAAGAACAGTCTAGTCAAACTTTCATGATAGGGCATGCAATTTTAAACAACTTTCCAATTTACTTTTATAATTAGATTTGCTTTGTTCTCTTGGTATTCTTTGTTGAAAGCTAAACCTAGGTAGGCTCATATGCTAATTTCTTTGTCCTTGAAGGCCGCCTCTTATCTCAGTGCATTTTGACAGGTTTTCACAGCTAGACAGTGCTAGTTCATGTGTGCCATATAGATAACATTGTGCTCATTCCAATGGAGTTATTTAAGTGTCAGCACTGATTGACTAAAATGCAAGTCTGTCAAAAGAACTGAAATAAGGGGCAGTCTGTAGAGATTTAGATACAAGGTAATCCCAGAGGTAAAAAGTAAATTAATATAACTGTGTTGGTTATGCAAAACTGGGGGATGGGTAATAAAGGGATTATCTATCTTTTTAAACAACAACAATTCTTTAGTAGACTGTCCCTTTAAGTAAATCCGAATTGCATAACCAACAAATGCATAATAAAAAAAACAATTGCCATGTGCCCTGAATCACATTGCAGCTGTCAGCCAATCACTGACTCATATGTGTAAGAGCTGTGAACTCTTGCACATGCTCAGTAGTAGATGTTGCCTCAGAATGTGTACACATAAGACCCTGTACACCAATTGTTTTTTTGCACAAACTCCTTTACAGACAAAGGCTCTTCTCAGTCTCCAACAATTAAACCAGTGCTTTCCAAACTGTGTGTCATGACACATTAGTGGCAGTGTGTTGGTGTGTCCCTGCTTCCGCACAAATTTTTTTTTATTTAATTTTTTTTAAAAAAAATTGTTTTTTTTTGCTTAAATGCTGAGCTGGAGTCAGAAGTCAAAGTTTTTTGGGTTTTTTTGCAGCTAGCTCCCAGTAGTGCATTGCTGCTCCTGCTCTTGATATATGGATAGGAAGTGGAAGCTTAAAAATGCTTGGTGATGAAATGCGAGTGTCTTTATCTAATATTCCACTAAATATTCAGAAACTGTGTTCATCCCATCAACCTCATACATCCCATTAAAATAGTAAGTAGCTATTGGTGTTATTAAACTTTTTTGTAATGCTTGTACATACATACTGTTACTTGCAAATACATTTTGTTATTATATAATTTATGTATGTGTCTGTATCTCTTAAAACAAGTTAGTTTAACCTCCTGTTTGCTAGTACAACTGAATTACTGTGTCGCAATATGATGTAGGGCTAAAAAGTGTGTCACCAACATGAAAAGTTTAGAAAGCTCTGAATTAAACAAACAACTTCTCCAACTGTATGAGGTGCGATAACACTGTGACTAGTGATGAATGCAATCTTATACATTGTGGCAAACACTGTTTCTTATAGTGCTTAGGATACCGAAACACTCTTGAACTTATCCAGATATGCTCTTCAATGAAGGATAGCAAGAGAATGAAGTACAATGAAGTAAATGTAATGTTCTGAATCATGAAAGTTTAATTTAGACTTTCATACCCCTTTTATACATGGCAGTTTTTGCCACTTGCAGTGTTGTATGCAGGAATGACACTATGGGGCTCGTTGGAAACATAATTTATGAAGCAGCGGTCTAAAGACTGCTGGTCCATAACCTGTCTGCCTGCTCTGAGGCAGCAGACAGACATCACCGGAAATCAACCCATTTAAATACGATCAGGTTGATTAACACCCAATGTTAGTAGCCGATTGGCCACGAATCTGCAGGGGGCGGCATTGCACCAGAAGTTCGCAAGAGATGCTGGTGCAATTATAAATGCAGAGAGTGTATGCTGTCGGCATTTATCGATGTGCAGCGGACATAATGCGCAATATCGGATCATGTCTGCTCACACAATGATAATTCGGCCCCTATAACTTAGATTCAGGTCATACAGAAGTCTGCACAGTTATCCAAACCTGCTCAACGAAGCGCTCAGAGGGTCATAGGGTAACAGAATAGTTAAATGTCTATAGGCAAAGGTAAAACATGAGAGAGGGTATGTGGATCCGGTCCCAAATAAGTTATATCCATTTGATTTATACTCACAGGCGGCAACCTCTTTTTTCCAGTGCGTCTGCACACGCACTAATTACAAACACAACAGTCCAAGGATAGAAAAAGAAAAAGCGCTCCAAGCCTTATAGTAAAAAAATTTCCAATACTTTATTAAAAAAAAAGTTTAAAATCATATAGAATAAAAGCGGTCAGCACAAGAAAAAGTGCAAAAAATGCAAAAATACAGGCGACAAAACAGGTGCTCCCAGCAAACGTTTCGTGCAGTTATGTACTTTGTCACTGCTGATTAGTTCACCTGTTCTGTACTCTATTTATAGCCTAGAGTTCCAATTTCTTAAAGAAACATATCTACCTGTATTTTAAATATCAGTAAGAGAGCCTATGACAAAAAACCTCATTGTATAAGAAACTCAATGATAGCTATTCACACTCCTATTGTTCAGACAATATTTGAGAAATTAGCTTTAGCAGCTAACTACTGTTTAGAATCCTAAGAGTCATAATGCTAATTTATGTGGTAAACTGTGAGCCTATGACAAGAAACACATGTGTACAAATGGATAATAATGACATTACTAAGTCAACATATGCTAAAGACAATGTACCGCCACATTGAGTAAGTATACCAACCTGTATCACAAATATTAATTCATGAGCCTATGACAAAAAAACTATCATATGTATTTATAATATGAGTATACTTCACACGCTATTGTATGAACCTATACTATTTAGCATTCACACTCCTGTTGTTCAGACAATATCTGAGAAATTAGCTTTAACATCTAACTACTATTTAGAATCCTAAGAGTCATAATCCTAACTTGTGAGGCGAACAGGGAGCCTATGACAAGAAACACATATGTGTACAAATAGATAACAATGTCATTGCTAGTTTAACATATGCTAAAACAAAGTCTCTCTACATTAAGTAAGCATATCAACCTGTATCACTAATGTTAATCCATGAGCCTATGACAAGAAACCTATCATATGTATTTATAATATACTAAATGTACTTCATACGCTGTTGTATGGGTCTATAATATTTAGCAAACAAATCTAGATCTCTTCTCATGTTTAAACCCAAAGGATGGGTTGTCTGGAGATTAAACATCCAAAGAACCTCTCTTTTGTCTAATGTAATTTCCCTGTCACCACCCCTTCTCCAAAGAGGAACAAAATCTATTCCCTGAACAGATAAAGCTGATATGTCAGAGTTGTGTAGAGTCTTAAAGTGTCTGGAGACGGGTGTGTCAGAGTGATCATCCTCTATTGAGCGCAAATGCTCTAGAAATCTCTCCTTCAACGGACGTTTCATTTTCCCTGTATACTGTTTCTGACAGATTTTGCAAGTGAGGAGATATACTACATGCGTGATCGCACAGTTAATAAAATGATTAATTTTATAATTCTTATTAGTAACTGTGGCTGTAAACTCTTCTCCCTCACTTACAAAATCACATGTGGTGCATACCGGTCGTCTACATTTATAAAAGCCTTTCCTCTTCTGTAACCACACATGGCAGTGGTGACATCATGTAGCATAACTAGGGCAAAAGCGTGACATGTACAACAATACAACTGGGATAGGAGGTTCAGTTCTTTACTGATCAGTACATACTTTCTGGGTATCATGTGACCTTATCTCCTCTGCTTAAACCAGTGAGGGACAATTATAAATTAGCTCATAAAGTAACCATCTCGCAGTGTTCAATGTACCTTTAAACCTTTATTTTACAAAAGGGTGATGTGCCCTTCCTGGCAGACAAGAGGTTTACACTGAATATATAAAATAATGTTGCAGCGTTTCAAACTCACCTGGATATTACTGGACTGCCCCTTCTTTAGCTTCCTATCAGGTCAAATGTCCGGTTTTCAAATCCATTACAATCTAGTTGAAAATCACAGGGGAAAAATAATATAACAGCTTCCCAAATATATTCATTGCACAGAAACACTCACTATACTTTGAGGAGGAGCAATTTTACAGCAATATTCCAGTATGTCAAGCAACAAGTTTCAAGCATTTTTTTATTTTTTGTTTTGTTTTGGGAGTTTTTGCAGGAGTTTTGATCTTTTCAGTTTCAACAGCATTGACCTCCAGAAAACTCATTACAGCTGGTTTCAACTGAAGCACATATTTTAGCTGACCGCACTACTTTTTTTTTAGCTTAACATTTTTTGTGTTTGCGCAGTTCACCTTATTTAACACAATTGTTTTACTTATAAAGCGCCAACATATTACGCAGTGCTGTCCATGGGTACAATTTGTTTAAATAAATCATAAACATATATAATAAACATTTTTAAAAATTGCTCAGATCACAGTTAGAAGTTAGAAAACTTGTACATGACTTAAAGGGACACAAACTGCTGCATACAACCACAATATAATGGATACTACTTACTATTAAGGTAGCTACCTTGGCCATGTTAACCTGGACAGTTATGATTTTCACATACTGCAGGGTCTGCAAGGAGGAACATGATTAAGGCTATCCAACAGCACTATGCATGTGCTATCCAGCAGAATTATTCATGTGTTATCCAGCAGCATTATTCATGTGCTATGCAGCAGCACTATGTATGTGCTGTTCAACAGCACTATTCATGTGCTATCCAGCAACACTATTCATTTGCAATCCAGCAACACTATTCATGTGGTATCCATCAGCATTATTCATGTACTATCCAACAGCACTATCCATGTGCTATCCAGCAACACTATTCATATGCTATCCAGCAGCACTATTCATGTGCTATTCAGCAGCACTATTTATGTGCTATTCAGCAGCACTATTCATGTGCTATCAAGCAGCACTATTCATGTACTATTCAGTAGCACTATGCATGTGATATCCAGCAGGACTATTCAGGTGCTATCCAGGAGCACTATCCATGTTCTATTCAGCAGCACTATCCATGTTCTATCCAGCAGCACTATCCATGTTCTATCCAGCAGCACTATTAATGTGCTATCCAGCAGCACTATTCATGTGCTATCCAGCAGCACTATTCATGTGCTATCCAGCAGCACTATTCATGTGCTATCCAGTGGCAAAATACTTGCTCCTCCCTGTACACTGTGCAGCATGTGTAGCTGATAAATGTCCAGGTTAACACGGCCAAGGTGGCAACCCCACTCACCATGCTAAGCCCCTTCACATAGAAGACATAGAAAAGATTAGATTACTTTGTAAAAGGTTCTGCCCTGCATGCCACTTAGTATGACAATACCTAAGTTACAAGATGGCTTCAGTAAGGGATAATAAAAGAACTGCTTTTAAGAAAGCTACAGATGCAGGAGGGAAAGCAAAACCAGGGTGAAAAGTAACCGTACTAGTTGTACAGCAGTTTAATGTTCCTTGAAAGCGAAATTGTATTGCAAAAAATTAGATTACATTTTTGCATTACTGACCCTAGAAAACTATTTGGTGAACCATGCAAAACAGTTAAGCACATAGGTAGATTATCACACAGGAGATACAGTACATGTATTGCAGTTCCCAAAGAGAAAACAATTGACTTTGCTTGTTTAACTGCTGCTCTCCATTGGCTGACTGGCTTTTTTCTGTTTGGAAGCTTCAAACCTTACTTCTCTTAGGACGACCTTTACCTGTTTAAACCTTTTTTTTTTTATCTGGAGTCTATAATGTGAAGCTGACATGCTGTAAAAAAATTTGTATTTTTGACTTTGAATGTCCCCTTAAATACATACATTGGAATATGTATTTTTTTATAACAATAACGTTTTTAGGAATTTATTTTATTTAAAAATTCTTGAAAACGCATGAAAATGAAATTAAATAATAAAATCAAGAATTTATATTGCGGATAAAGTGAAAAAAAATCAGATACATCGAGCGATGACCGACATCTGGTGAGCCAATGACAAAACATATATGTGTAGCCTCCAATCATCAGCTAGATTTTAGGACTAGGGGCCGATTCTAAACATGTGCCTAGACTGGTCTTCCACTCCGACACTCGCAGGGGCAGCCCTCATGGAATTCTATAAAAAAGGGTCTGTCCCTGCGTGTGGCGAGATTTCTCTAATAGAAATAATGAGAGCTCTCTGCTAGGTAAAAGCTCACAATGGAGGACGAAGTACACAGGGAGAACCTGGCGTATGTCCACATTTTAATTCTGGGATTACCTGTTTTCTAAGCCTCTGCAGATTTATCTCAGTTCTTTTGAAAGATTAGCATTTTGGCCAATCAGTGCTGACTCCTAGATAACTCCGTGACCGTGAGCACAATGTTATCTATATGACACACATTAACTAAAGCCCTCTAGCTGCGAAAAACTGTCAAAATACACTGAGATTAGAGGTAGCCTTCAAGGGATTAGAAATTAGCATATGAGCCTACCTAGGTTTATCTTTAACAAAAGAGCAAAGCAAATTTGATGATAAAAGTAAATTGGAAAGTTGTTTAAAATGACATGCCCTATCTGAATGATGAGAGTTTAATTTTGACTAGAATGTCCCTTTAAGATGGGATTTAAGAGACAATTTCATACATGCCCATGGAACGCCCATGTTCAGCCCATTTTACACATAAACATTGGATTTTGTACTTTTATATACAAATTTCTTGCTTGTTTTGCACATCTAGTGTACTTAAATTACAATTTATCCTGTGCATAGTTATTATGATTTATTCCAGGATAATTTGCATACAAATTTTACATTTTTGATAAAATATGATTTTTCGTGAACAATTTTTTCCTGGATATTTTTGTGTGAATGGTTGATTTATTCGTTTTGTACGATTTTAAATCCTGCCTTTGCAGAGGTGTTTCCTTCTCCACCCATAAATCTGTAGCAGTTGTCCTTAGTATTAGTAGGAAGCACACAATCAAAACTGCAGTTTGCAATGAAACAGCTTTTACTTTATTTCAGGCAAAAACTATTTTCAACAAGTTTATATCCTAATCCTACTACGTCACATGTATCATATAAACTCTTTCACTGCGATTTCAAGTTCTCAATCACAATCTGAAGATACACTAGGCTTACTTGCCCACAGAGTTTCAACTCTACAATGTAGCACAAAGATCGAGTATTCGATGTGTCAGAACACTCGCCTCTTATGGCTTCTGTGTTCCTAAACAGAATGCAGTGATTTCTCAACACGCATCCAAATGCTGGAAACCAAAGGACAATTCTGATACATTGTATCCTGAGAGAAATCTCCTGGGATCTGGAAGCGCATTTGTCAATAAAGTTTAAAAACAGCAAAGCATTCTAATAGGCATGGGTAGCATTCTAATAGGCATGGGTAGTTACACTGTACAGCACTTGTGTTCTAATGCAGGTGTCTATGTCATTTTATCTTCATTATCTGAGTCATGATAAGCAAATACATTTCAGTTGCTGGGGGGAATAAAATAGTTGCTAGGAAGACTGAGAATTAAATATATGTTTTCTATTTAGCAATGATGTCAATCCTGCAGATCCATCAAAATCTCTCTGGTAATTAAAAAAATAATAATAAGGTATCAGTGCAATTAGCCATCATAGTGGTGGTGGGCCCAATTAGATTAAAGGGATATTAAAGTATTTTTTATATGCATGGGATACAGCAGCACCTTAATACTGCATTGCAAAACATATATGTACAAAATAAATACATTATTAGCATTCAACTGAAAATTTTCTGGCAAAATTTGCAGTGTTTATGTGGCCAGTTAGGGACAGTTATACATAATCTCCTGCATGGATCAAACAATCACTGTGTAAAGATGGGTCAGGATTCTTACTCCTGCAGAATTCATGCAAGTCTCACTGGAGGCAGTTAAAGAGACATGAAACACATCCTTTTTCTTTCATGATTCAGATATCAAGCATACGATTTTAAAAAACTTTCTAATTTACTTTTATTATAAAAACATTTAGTTCTCTTGGTATCTTTTGTTGAAAAGCAGAGAGGTAAACTTAGGAGCATGCACAGGTCTGGAGTACTCTATGGCAGCAGTTTTGAAAGAATGTTATCCATTTGCAAAAAAAATTTGATATTAGAAGTAAATTAGAAAGTTGTTTAATCTAGCATGCTTTATCTGATTCATTAAATACATTTTTTTTTTCATACCCCTTTATCTGCCTACAGTGAAACTTGCATGAATTCTGCAGGATTGAGAATCCTGACCTTCTTTACACAGTGATTGTTTGATCCATGAAGGAGATTTATAACTCTCCCTAACTGGCCTCAGTAAAACACAGAACATTTGTGGGTGTTCATAACCCTTTAAATTACAAGAAAAGTGGGCAGAATAAATAATTGAACATTATTGCAAGATGTTTTTACTATGCATAATTAAATCATTTAAAGGGAAATACATTTTATTTTAAGGTCCTTTTATAAAGGTATCAACATATTCTGCAGTTCTGTACAAAGAGAGGTTACATCTACAAAAAAGATATTCAAATAAAAAGTATCTGGGAAGTATGTGCCAGATTTACGGTCTTTCCCATGGTTTTCCAGCACAAAAACCTTCTGAAGTTCAGTCCTAGAGTTTGATTACAAAAGACAGCTGAACCGGTTGACTGGCAGGAGACGCTTTTCTTTCTATAGAAACTGTGCCCTCTTCACATGATTCATTGTTCAGCTCTTCAATACAGATGACTTTACCCAACAAATGCTAGCGCAGCCTCTCTTCAGGAGGGTTTTATTCAGACTGTCCTTGTGACCTAGTGAAAAAATATAGATTTTTATATGTATATATATATAACATCGACAGACATTTTTTTTTACTTTTAGTAATGGGAAATTCTAGTGTATCATTAGCAAATTTTAACTATGAATTTAACCCCTGCAGAAGGATTAAATAGTCAAAGTGCCAAACCAGACAAGCATACAGCTTTTAAGCAACGATACTTGTGTATGCTCCAATTACAGGTTATATTTTCACCTGGAGAATAGGTGTGTTTTAGGAGTGAGGACATCGTTTTTAACACTTTTGAAGTAATATAAGGGAACTGGTTTAAAAATAAAATATTATAACAACAAAGAACACTTCATTTTTGCTAGAATGAATGTAGGGGTCCAGGGGATAGTTTGAGATTGTATTATTATTTTTTATATTTATGCTACTTTATTATTATTTTTATTATCAGTTATTTGTAAAGCACCAACAGATTCCGCAGCGCTAAAGACAAGGGTCTAATATGCAAGGTGACAGTTATGGGAGACAAAGGAATAGAGGGCCCTACCAAGAGTTTCATTGTTGTATATCATCTCTCATGAAGGTGATCTACAAAGCAGCTAGGCTTGTAGGTTTATATTCTGAGCGGGTTCAAGGGGATAACTAAAGTAGGAGAGGGACTAAGATAGGAAAATATTAGTATATATTATATGCATACCTGAACAGTAGAGACTTTAACTAGCGCTAGGGGAGAGTCATGTAGCGCGAGGCAGAGAGTTCCACAAAATAGGGGCCAGTCTGGAGAAGTCTTGTAGACGGGAATGTGGGAAGGTAACAAGAGAAGAGGAGAGAAGGAGGTCATGAGCAGAGCGAATGGGACGGGAAGGAGAGTATCTAGAGCAGAGCTTTCCAAACTTTTCATGTTGGTAACTCACTTTTTAGACCTACATCATTTCACGACACAGTAATTAAGTTGTACTAGCAAATAGGATGTTAAACTAACTTGTTTTTAAGAGATACGGACAAGTACATAAATTATATAATAACGAAATGTATTTACAAGTAACAGTATGTAAGTGCAAGAATTAAAAAAAAAGTTTAATAAGACCAATAGCTACTAACTATTTTAATTAGATGGACACAGTTTCTGAATATTTAGTAGAATATTAGATAAAGACATTCGCATTTCATCATCAAGCATTTTTAAGCTTCCACTTCCTATCCATATATCAAGAGCAGGAGCAGCAAGGCACTACTGGGAGCTAGCTGCAAAAAAAACAACACTTTGACTTCTGACTTCAGCTCAGCGTTTAAGCTGCCGCCCTCAGAGCTCTGCGAGTCCGACTGACTACTGCCCGCACTGCAAAACACACTGCTGTCCCACTCACTGACTACACATGCAGTCACAAGCCGATTGAGAAGACAACACGTGCAGTCAGGAGCCAATATGCCGCCAATGGGAATAGTTTCAGCTCCCGCTGTGCTGCACCAATAGGTTAAGATGATCTGTGACCCACTAGGTATCAATTACGTGATATGCATAGCATGCAGGTGGAAAGTCGGAAACCAAAACAAATTTTAGATAAAAAAAAATTGGTGCTGAAGCAGGGACACACCTACACACTGCCACCGACACACTAATGTGTCACGACACACATTTTGGAAAGCACTGATCTAGGGACTAGACTAGGTTATTGGTTGAGGGTTTTGGAGACTGGTAGTATGTTAAGAGATGGAATCTATTTGTATAGCACCGCAAAATTCCATAGCGCTGGATACAATAACAA
>NC_069499.1:60238068-60323068 GCF_027579735.1 Bombina bombina | reverse complement strand
TAGGAAAGGTTAGTGTAGGTTGTATCTTGAGGTGACAAGAGAGGAGGAGAGTAGGAGGTCATGAGCAGAGCGAAGGGGACGGGAGGGAGAGTATCTAGAGACAAGTTCTGAGATATAGGGGGGAGCAGTGCAGTTGAGGGCTTTGTATGTCAGAGTGAGGATTTTGTGTTTGATCCTAGAGGCAAGAGGAAGCCAGTGAAGGGATTGGCAGAGACTTGCAGCAGATGAAGAACGACGTGTAAGGAAGATGAGCCTGGCAGAGGCATTCATTATGGATTGTAAAGGAGCTAGGCGGCAGGTGGGGAGACCAGAGAGGACAGAGTTGCAGTAATCAAGGCGGTAAAGAATGAGAGAGTGGATTAAGATCTTAGTTGTGTCTTGTGTAAGGAAATGTCTAATTTTAGAGATGTTTTTATGGTGGAAGCGGCAGGCTTTAGCCAAGGGCTGAATGTGAGGAGTGAAAGAAAGATCTGAGTCAAATGTGACCCCGAGACATCGGGCGTGCGGGGTAGGGGTAATGATGAAGTTGTCGACAGTTATAGAGAGATTAGGGGTGGAGAGTTTTGAGGAAGGGGGGAAGATAAGGAGCTCAGTTTTGGAGAGATTTAGCTTGAGGTAGTGAGAGGACATCCAGTTAGAGATGTCAGAAAGACAGTTAGTGACACATGTTACAGCATTGATCTAGTATGGGTCCTATAATGTGGGAAATTCACATAGCATACTGTCTATAATGCAAAGATAAGTGTTTCACAATGGTATGTTGAACGTATATAGAGCATATGTAAAGCATACATAGAGAATATCACCATGTCTAAGCTAGTGTACTGGAGTATATATAATATAGCAAGTATTATACTGTGCTAAAATACAGGTTAAAGGATATAAGAGTTTCACATAGATTATTATTCATAGTTTGATGATATAACTATAAGTGGCAATAAGTTAGAGAGAATGTATGTAAGACACCTGCACGTATTGTCCCCTTGCCTGTATTTGTAGAGAAGATTGCACGTTGCGAGTACGCATACTATTTGATATAACGGTTTTACAAGCATAAACATTATAGGACTTAGGGAGAGGGATAAAGTGGATAACTTATAGCAAAAAGAGCTTACCGTGGGGATGAATGTGTAGTATGTTCAGCAGTTGATATGTATATTCATGTCCTGCTCTTAAATACTGTTAGTAATGAGAAAACGTCATAGTCATCAGCGGTGCGACACGCACCTGGCTAGGGAGGTTGCCATGGCAACCGGAAGCGTACGGCAATGTGTAGAATTTAAGTCATAGAGGTGTATTGTATTACTAAGGGCTAAGAAAACACAGCGAGAGTTATATGAATGTGTGTCACATAGAATAAGCAATACTACAGAGGCTAAGAGTAAATGCAACAGATGATATATAGATAGATATACACAATCTAATTCAGGCTAGAGTCTGCAGACATTAAGGCTAGCCATGGTCATAATGTTACTATAAAGTTCATTGTTTTACAGCTGTCATCTGCTAAAACCAATTAGAAACAGATATGTAGCATGGTTAGCGTTCAGCATTTCTATAGCTAAATTACATTAGCAGCAAAATAAATAAGAATGCATATTGCAACGTTGTTTTTTTAAGGCGTATAACTAAACATTTTCTATTAAATCTCAAGGTGTTTATTTTATTTCTAATATAATGTATATACTATTTACTGTATATTGGTCACTCTCGGTTTATGCAAGCGTGCCCTTCTTTCTGGAGGTTAATAGATTCCGTGTAAAATTAACCTAGTTATATAATGTAAGTCAATGGGGAAAAATATTTTACATTCCTGAAATTGACATAAATGAGATTATTATTATTATTATTATTATTATTATTATTATTATTATTATTATTATGATTGCTGTTATTATATTGATAGAACTAACTATATATATATATATATATATATATATATATATATATATATATATATATATATATATACTATAAAAGTTTGCACACTGTGCCAAATACGTTGCATCTCCCGAAATATTAAAGGGACAGTAAAGTCAAAATTAAACTGTCATGATTCAGATAGAACATGCCATTTTATATAACTTTCCGATTTACTTCTGTTATCAAATTAGCTTTGTTCTCTTGGTATTTTTTTTTGAAGAGTAAAACTAGGTAGGCTCATTATTTGTAGCCAAGTTATACAATGTTGCAAAACACTGCTACCATAGAGTGCTAAAGACACGTGCACACTCCTGAGCTCTTATGAGACTACCTATTTTTACTCTTCAATAAAAGATACCAAGAGAGCGAAGAATGAAAGTTTCATGTTGACTTTACTGTCCCTTTTTAAATGTCAAAGCACTGTCCATTTAAAAGCTAATTCTACATCTCTTCAATTTCCGTGCAAAATATTTTAGTACTCCCTAAAACAATTTCTGGTCATTATCTGTTGCCGGTAATTTATCCTGTTGAAGAGAGTTCACATAAAGAGCAGTTTTTTTTTTGTGGGGGGGGATGTCCCACTTTTGGGTGTATGCTGTTATTGTGAGTTGGTGCAAAATGTACCATTGTAAAATGAGATACTTCTGAATGTGTGTCTGTGAATTACATACATATCACCAATTGAACAAATTGCCTGGAATACTCTCTGGCACTGAGGGGGTTAAATCACTGCTGCATGACACACTTTGAAAAGCCCCTTACCTTGCAGTCCAGTTGGGCCAGTCACCCATGTGTGTTAATCTGGGGGGGTTGAGGGAGAGACAGGAAACCACTTAGAAGTGAAATGAAACTAAAGTGACCCAAGGTATAAAGACATTCAGCTATCAGACAGAGCCACTGAATCTCTGCTTGCTGCTGTGCAGTCTTTTCTGTCAGGCGAGGGTTAATATTGCTGGTACCATATGTTGTTTTTTTTGTTTTGTTCCCCCCCCCCCCCACCCCCATTTTATGGAGAAGCGGATTGATCTGCGGAAAGACAGCCTGTAAATTTCAGCTAGTTGGAGCCTTGTAGTTTATGGGCTGTAATTTATTTATTATTTTACAGACCGGATTTATGTGCCAGTAATTTTATAACAAAAATGAGGTTATTACTGGTAGGTTGGGTTATTTATATGAGCAGATCTCCAGCAGCCAGCTAATGTTCTTTGACTTATTAAAATTGTCTTGGAAACGAGTTTCCATCTCTGGTCCTTAGGTATCCTACACCCCAGTATGTAAGAATATAGTTATGAGGACGGATAACTCAAGGCTGTGATGTTATCACTTCCTGTCCCGGGGTATTGTAACACCTGTCACAGACAGTCTGAAATATGACCATATATCACATTGTACGTAGCTGGGTTAATTACATAATAACTAAAAAATATACGATTTCACAGTTACACAAACAGAGATAATTCTTCCAACAAATATACAATGTAATGTAAAATTATCTATTGCATATTCACTAAATATTTATACTGTTGTTTCTGCTGGCCTGCAGTTGTTATAAATTGGTGAACTAATTGTGACCATTTTTTTGAGGGGATGAATAATAAATAGAATACATTTGTAATATATTGTATGATTCATTGAAGGATTAAAGGGACAGTAAATACTTTTTTTATTACAAGACATTTAAGTTGTGTTGCTATAGAATAACATATCAGTCAAGTGTTAAGGGATAGTGTACTATTAAATTGTTTCCCCTTACTATCAAGTCAAAATGAAACTTTCATGATTCAGATAGTGCATGCAATTTTTAAAACAACTTTCCAATTTTACCTTTATGTTATGAGTCCGCACTGATTGGCCAAAATGCATGTTGATCAAAAGAACTGAGATAAGGGGGCCCCGACTTTGGTCTCTAAATTAACCTCAAGCTTATTTAAATCCTTGTTTGGATTTCTCCAACATAGGTGTGTCCGGTCCACGGCGTCATCCTTACTTGTGGGATATTCTCTTCCCCAACAGGAAATGGCAAAGAGCCCAGCAAAGCTGGTCACATGATCCCTCCTAGGCTCCGCCTACCCCAGTCATTCTCTTTGCCGTTGTACAGGCAACATCTCCACGGAGATGGCTTAGAGTTTTTTAGTGTTTAACTGTAGTTTTTATTATTCAATCAAGAGTTTGTTATTTTGAAATAGTGCTGGTATGTACTATTTACTCAGAAACAGAAAAGAGATGAAGATTTCTGTTTGTATGAGGAAAATGATTTTAGCAACCGTCACTAAAATCCATGGCTGTTCCACACAGGACTGTTGAGAGCAATTAACTTCAGTTGGGGGAACAGTGAGCAGTCTCTTGCTGCTTGAGGTATGACACATTCTAACAAGACGATGTAATGCTGGAAGCTGTCATTTTCCCTCTGGGATCCGGTAAGCCATGTTTATTACGATTGTAAATAAGGGCTTCAAAAAGGGCTTATTAAGACTGTAGACTTTTTTTGGGCTAAATCGATTGATTATTAACACATATTTAGCCTTGAGGAATCATTTTATCTGGGTATTTTGATATAATAATATCGGCAGGCACTGTTTTAGACACCTTATTCTTTAGGGGCTTTCCCAAAGCATAGGCAGAGCCTCATTTTCGCGCCGGTGTTGCGCACTTGTTTTTGAGAGGCATGGCATGCAGTCGCATGTGAGAGGAGCTCTGATACTTAGAAAAGACTTTCTGAAGGCGTCATTTGGTATCGTATTCCCCTTGGGGCTTGGTTGGGTCTCAGCAAAGCAGATACCAGGGACTGTAAAGGGGTTAAAGTTCAAAACGGCTCCGGTTCCGTTATTTTAAGGGTTAAAGCTTCCAAATTTGGTGTGCAATACTTTTAAGGCTTTAAGACACTGTGGTGAAAATTTGGTAAATTTTGAACAATTCCTTCATGTTTTTTCGCATTTGCAGTAATAAAGTGTGTTCAGTTTAAAATTTAAAGTGACAGTAACGGTTTTATTTTAAAACGTTTTTTGTACTTGTTATCAAGTTTATGCCTGTTTAACATGTCTGAACTACCAGATAGACTGTGTTCTGAATGTGGGGAAGCCAGAATTCCTATTCATTTAAATAAATGTGATTTATGTGACAATGACAATGATGCCCAAGATGATTCCTCAAGTGAGGGGAGTAAGCATGGTACTGCATCATTCCCTCCTTCGTCTACACGAGTCTTGCCCACTCAGGAGGCCCCTAGTACATCTAGCGCGCCAATACTCCTTACTATGCAACAATTAACGGCTGTAATGGATAATTCTGTCAAAAACATTTTAGCCAAAATGAACACTTATCAGCGTAAGCGCGACTGCTCTGTTTTAGATACTGAAGAGCATGACGACGCTGATATTAATATTTCTGAAGGGCCCCTAACTCAGTCTGATGGGGCCAGGGAGGTTTTGTCTGAGGGAGAAATTACTGATTCAGGGAACATTTCTCAACAAGCTGAACCTGATGTGATTGCATTTAAATTTAAGTTGGAACATCTCCGCATTCTGCTTAAGGAGGTATTATCCACTCTGGATGATTGTGACAAGTTGGTCATCCCAGAGAAACTATGTAAAATGGACAAGTTCCTAGAGGTGCCGGGGCTCCCAGAAGCTTTTCCTATACCCAGGCGGGTGGCGGACATTGTTAATAAAGAATGGGAAAGGCCCGGTATTCCTTTCGTCCCTCCCCCCATTTTTAAAAAATTATTTCCTATGGTCGACCCCAGAAAGGACTTATGGCAGACAGTCCCCAAGGTCGAGGGAGCGGTTTCCACTTTAAACAAACGCACCACTATTCCCATAGAGGATAGTTGTGCTTTCAAAGATCCTATGGATAAAAAATTAGAAGGTTTGCTTAAAAAGATGTTTGTTCAGCAGGGTTACCTTCTACAACCAATTTCATGCATTGTCCCTGTCGCTACAGCCGCATGTTTCTGGTTCGATGAGCTGATAAAGGCGGTCGACAGTGATTCTCCTCCTTCTGAGGAGATTATGGACAGAATCAATGCTCTCAAATTGGCTAATTCTTTCACCCTAGACGCCACTTTGCAATTGGCTAGGTTAGCGGCTAAGAATTCTGGGTTTGCTATTGTGGCGCGCAGAGCGCTTTGGTTGAAATCTTGGTCGGCTGATGCGTCTTCCAAGAACAAGCTACTTAACATTCCTTTCAAGGGGAAAACGCTGTTTGGCCCTGACTTGAAAGAGATTATCTCGGATATCACTGGGGGTAAGGGCCACGCCCTTCCTCAGGATCGGCCTTTCAAGGCAAAAAATAAACCTAATTTTCGTCCCTTTCGTAGAAACGGACCAGCCCAAAGTGCTACGTCCTCTAAGCAAGAGGGTAATACTTCTCAAGCCAAGCCAGCTTGGAGACCAATGCAAGGCTGGAACAAGGGAAAGCAGGCCAAGAAACCTGCCACTGCTACCAAGACAGCTTGAAATGTTGGCCCCCGATCCGGGACCGGATCTGGTGGGGGGCAGACTCTCTCTCTTCGCTCAGGCTTGGGCAAGAGATGTTCTGGATCCTTGGGCGCTAGAAATAGTCTCCCAAGGTTATCTTCTGGAATTCAAGGGACTTCCCCCAAGGGGGAGGTTCCACAGGTCTCAGTTGTCTTCAGACCACATAAAAAGACAGGCATTCTTACATTGTGTAGAAGACCTGTTAAAAATGGGAGTGATTCATCCTGTTCCATTAAGAGAACAAGGGATGGGGTTCTACTCCAATCTGTTTATAGTTCCCAAAAAAGAGGGAACGTTCAGACCAATCTTAGATCTCAAGATCTTAAACAAGTTTCTCAAGGTTCCATCGTTCAAGATGGAAACCATTCGAACTATTCTTCCTTCCATCCAGGAAGGTCAATTCATGACCACGGTGGATTTAAAGGATGCGTATCTACATATTCCTATCCACAAGGAACATCATCGGTTCCTGAGGTTCGCATTCCTGGACAAACATTACCAGTTCGTGGCGCTTCCTTTCGGATTAGCCACTGCTCCAAGGATTTTCACAAAGGTACTAGGGTCCCTTCTAGCTGTGCTAAGACCAAGGGGCATTGCTGTAGTACCTTACTTGGACGACATTCTGATTCAAGCGTCGTCCCTTCCTCAAGCAAAGGCTCACACGGACATTGTCCTGGCCTTTCTCAGATCTCACGGATGGAAAGTGAACGTGGAAAAGAGTTCTCTATCTCCGTCAACAAGGGTTCCCTTCTTGGGAACAATAATAGACTCCTTAGAAATGAGGATTTTTCTGACAGAGGCCAGAAAAACAAAACTTCTAGACTCTTGTCGGATACTCCATTCCGTTCCTCTTCCTTCCATAGCTCAGTGCATGGAAGTGATCGGGTTGATGGTAGCGGCAATGGACATAGTTCCTTTTGCACGCATTCATCTAAGACCATTACAACTGTGCATGCTCAGTCAGTGGAATGGGGACTATACAGACTTGTCTCCGAAGATACAAGTAAATCAGAGGACCAGAGACTCACTCCGTTGGTGGCTGTCCCTGGACAACCTGTCACGAGGGATGAGATTCCGCAGACCAGAGTGGGTCATTGTCACGACCGACGCCAGTCTGATGGGCTGGGGCGCGGTCTGGGGATCCCTGAAAGCTCAGGGTCTTTGGTCTCGGGAAGAATCTCTTCTACCGATAAATATTCTGGAACTGAGAGCGATATTCAATGCTCTCAAGGCTTGGCCTCAGCTAGCGAGGGCCAAGTTCATACGGTTTCAATCAGACAACATGACAACTGTTGCGTACATCAACCATCAGGGGGGAACAAGGAGTTCCCTGGCGATGGAAGAAGTGACCAAAATCATTCTATGGGCGGAGTCTCACTCCTGCCACCTGTCTGCTATCCACATCCCAGGAGTGGAAAATTGGGAAGCGGATTTTCTGAGTCGTCAGACATTGCATCCGGGGGAGTGGGAACTCCATCCGGAAATCTTTGCCCAAGTCACTCAGCTGTGGGGCATTCCAGACATGGATCTGATGGCCTCTCGTCAGAACTTCAAAGTTCCTTGCTACGGGTCCAGATCCAGGGATCCCAAGGCGGCTCTAGTGGATGCACTAGTAGCACCTTGGACCTTCAAACTAGCTTATGTGTTCCCGCCGTTTCCTCTCATCCCCAGGCTGGTAGCCAGGATCAATCAGGAGAGGGCGTCGGTGATCTTGATAGCTCCTGCGTGGCCACGCAGGACTTGGTACGCAGATCTGGTGAATATGTCATCGGCTCCTCCTTGGAAGCTACCTTTGAGACGAGACCTTCTTGTTCAGGGTCCGTTCGAACATCCGAATCTGGTTTCACTCCAGCTGACTGCTTGGAGATTGAACGCTTGATCTTATCGAAGCGAGGATTCTCAGATTCTGTTATCGATACTCTTGTTCAGGCCAGAAAGCCTGTAACTAGAAAGATTTACCACAAAATTTGGAAAAAATATATCTGTTGGTGTGAATCTAAAGGATTCCCTTGGGACAAGGTTAAGATTCCTAGGATTCTATCCTTCCTTCAAGAAGGATTGGAAAAAGGATTATCTGCAAGTTCCCTGAAGGGACAGATTTCTGCCTTGTCTGTGTTACTTCACAAAAAGCTGGCCGCTGTGCCAGATGTTCAAGCCTTTGTTCAGGCTCTGGTTAGAATTAAGCCTGTTTACAAACCTTTGACTCCTCCTTGGAGTCTCAATTTAGTTCTTTCAGTTCTTCAGGGGGTTCCGTTTGAACCCTTGCATTCCGTTGATATTAAGTTATTATCTTGGAAAGTTTTGTTTTTAGTTGCAATTTCTTCTGCTAGAAGAGTTTCAGAATTATCTGCTCTGCAGTGTTCTCCTCCTTATCTGGTGTTCCATGCAGATAAGGTGGTTTTACGTACTAAACCTGGTTTTCTTCCAAAAGTTGTTTCTAACAAAAACATTAACCAGGAGATTATCGTACCTTCTCTGTGTCCGAAACCAGTTTCAAAGAAGGAACGTTTGTTGCACAATTTGGATGTTGTTCGCGCTCTAAAATTCTATTTAGATGCTACAAGGGATTTTAGACAAACATCTTCCTTGTTTGTTGTTTATTCTGGTAAAAGGAGAGGTCAAAAAGCAACTTCTACCTCTCTCTCTTTTTGGATTAAAAGCATCATCAGATTGGCTTACGAGACTGCCGGACGGCAGCCTCCCGAAAGAATCACAGCTCATTCCACTAGGGCTGTGGCTTCCACATGGGCCTTCAAGAACGAGGCTTCTGTTGATCAGATATGTAGGGCAGCGACTTGGTCTTCACTGCACACTTTTACCAAATTTTACAAGTTTGATACTTTTGCTTCTTCTGAGGCTATTTTTGGGAGAAAGGTTTTGCAAGCCGTGGTGCCTTCCATTTAGGTGACCTGATTTGCTCCCTCCCTTCATCCGTGTCCTAAAGCTTTGGTATTGGTTCCCACAAGTAAGGATGACGCCGTGGACCGGACACACCTATGTTGGAGAAAACAGAATTTATGTTTACCTGATAAATTACTTTCTCCAACGGTGTGTCCGGTCCACGGCCCGCCCGGGTTTTTTTAATCAGGTCTGATAATTTATTTTCTTTAACTACAGTCACCACGGTACCATATGGTTTCTCCTATGCAAATATTCCTCCTTAACGTCGGTCGAATGACTGGGGTAGGCGGAGCCTAGGAGGGATCATGTGACCAGCTTTGCTGGGCTCTTTGCCATTTCCTGTTGGGAAAGAGAATATCCCACAAGTAAGGATGACGCCGTGGACCGGACACACCGTTGGAGAAAGTAATTTATCAGGTAAACATAAATTCTGTTTTTCGCGCCGGTATTGCGCACTTGTTTTTGTGAAGCATGACATGCAGTCGCATGTGTGAGGAGCTCTGATACATAGAAAAGACTTTCTGAAGGCGTCATTTGGTATCGTATTCCCCTTTGGGCTTGGTTGGGTCTCAGCAAAGCAGATACCAGGGACTGTAAAGGGGTTAAAGATAAAAACGGCTCCGGTTCCGTTATTTTAAGGGTTAAAGCTTCCAAATTTGGTGTGCAATACTTTTAAGGCTTTAAGACACTGTGGTGAAATTTTGGTGAATTTTGAACAATTCCTTCATACTTTTTCGCAATTGCAGTAATAAAGTGTGTTCAGTTTAAAATTTAAAGTGACAGTAACGGTTTTATTTTAAAACGTTTTTTGTACTTTGTTATCAAGTTTATGCCTGTTTAACATGTCTGAACTACCAGATAGACTGTGTTCTGAATGTGGGGAAGCCAAGGTTCCTTTTCATTTAAATAGATGTGATTTATGTGACACTGAAAATGATGCCCAAGATGATTCCTCAAGTGAGGGGAGTAAGCATGGTACTGCATCATTCCCTCCTTCGTCTACACCAGTCTTGCCCACTCAGGAGGCCCCTAGTACATCTAGCGCGCCAATTCTCCTTACTATGCAACAATTAACGGCTGTAATGGATAATTCTATCAAAAACATTTTAGCCAAAATGCCCACTTATCAGCGTAAGCGCGACTGCTCTGTTTTAGATACTGAAGAGCATGAGGACGCTGATGATAATGGTTCTGAAATGCCCCTACACCAGTCTGAGGGGGCCAGGGAGGTTTTTGTCTGAGGGAGAAATTTCAGATTCAGGGAAAATTTCTCAACAAGCTGAACCCGATGTGATTACATTTAAATTTAAGTTGGAACATCTCCGCGCTCTGCTTAAGGAGGTATTATCCACTCTGGATGATTGTGAGAATTTGATCATCCCAGAGAAACTATGTAAAATGGACAAGTTCCTAGAGGTCCCGGGGCTCCCAGAAGCTTTTCCTATACCCAAGCGGGTGGCGGACATTGTAAATAAAGAATGGGAAAGGCCCGGTATACCTTTCGTCCCTCCCCCCATATTTAAAAAATTGTTTCCTATGGTCGACCCCAGAAAGGACTTATGGCAGACAGTCCCCAAGGTCGAGGGAGCGGTTTCTACTTTAAACAAACGCACCACTATACCCATAGAAGATAGTTGTGCTTTCAAAGATCCTATGGATAAAAAATTAGAAGGTTTGCTTAAAAAGATGTTTGTTCAGCAAGGTTACCTTCTACAACCAATTTCATGCATTGTCCCTGTCACTACAGCCGCGTGTTTCTGGTTCGATGAGCTAGTAAAGGCGATCGATAGTGATTCTCCTCCTTATGAGGAGATTATGGACAGAATCCGTGCTCTCAAATTGGCTAATTCTTTCACCCTAGACGCCACTTTGCAATTGGCTAGGTTAGCGGCGAAAAATTCTGGGTTTGCTATTGTGGCGCGCAGAGCGCTTTGGTTGAAGTCTTGGTCAGCGGATGCGTCTTCCAAGAACAAACTACTTAACATTCCTTTCAAGGGGAAAACGCTGTTTGGCCCTGACTTGAAAGAGATTATCTCTGATATCACTGGGGGTAAGGGCCACGCCCTTCCTCAGGATAGGTCTTTCAAGGCCAAAAATAAACCTAATTTTCGTCCCTTTCGTAGAAACGGACCAGCCCCAAGTGCTACGTCCTCTAAGCAAGAGGGTAATACTTCTCAAGCCAAGCCAGCCTGGAGACCAATGCAAGGCTGGAACAAGGGAAAGCAGGCCAAGAAACCTGCCACTGCTACCAAGACAGCATGAAATGTTGGCCCCCGATCCGGGACCGGATCTGGTGGGGGGCAGACTCTCTCTCTTCGCTCAGGCTTGGGCAAGAGATGTTCTGGATCCTTGGGCACTAGAAATAGTCTCCCAAGGTTATCTTCTGGAATTCAAGGGGCTTCCCCCAAGGGGGAGGTTCCACAGGTCTCAATTGTCTTCAGACCACATAAAGAGACAGGCATTCTTACATTGTGTAGAAGACCTGTTAAAAATGGGAGTGATTCATCCTGTTCCATTAGGAGAACAAGGGATGGGGTTCTACTCCAATCTGTTCATAGTTCCCAAAAAAGAGGGAACGTTCAGACCAATCTTAGATCTCAAGATCTTAAACAAGTTTCTCAAGGTTCCATCGTTCAAAATGGAAACCATTCGAACAATTCTTCCTTCCATCCAGGAAGGTCAATTCATGACCACGGTGGATTTAAAGGATGCGTATCTACATATTCCTATCCACAAGGAACATCATCGGTTCCTGAGGTTCGCATTCCTGGACAAGCATTACCAGTTCGTGGCGCTTCCTTTCGGATTAGCCACTGCTCCAAGGATTTTCACAAAGGTACTAGGGTCCCTTCTAGCGGTACTAAGACCAAGGGGCATTGCAGTAGTTCCTTACTTGGACGACATTCTGATTCAAGCGTCGTCCCTTCCTCGAGCAAAGGCTCACACGGACATAGTCCTGGCCTTTCTCAGATCTCACGGATGGAAAGTGAACGTGGAAAAGAGTTCTCTATCTCCGTCGACAAGGGTTCCCTTCTTGGGAACAATAATAGACTCCTTAGAAATGAGGATTTTTCTGACAGAGGCCAGAAAAACAAAACTTCTAAACTCTTGTCAAACACTTCATTCCGTTCCTCTTCCTTCCATAGCGCAGTGCATGGAAGTAATAGGTTTGATGGTAGCGGCAATGGACATAGTTCCTTTTGCGCGCATTCATCTAAGACCATTACAACTGTGCATGCTCAGTCAGTGGAATGGGGACTATACAGACTTGTCTCCGAAGATACAAGTAAATCAGAGGACCAGAGACTCACTCCGTTGGTGGCTGTCCCTGGACAACCTGTCACAAGGGATGACCTTCCGCAGACCAGAGTGGGTCATTGTCACGACCGACGCCAGTCTGATGGGCTGGGGCGCGGTCTGGGGACCCCTGAAAGCTCAGGGTCTTTGGTCTCGGGAAGAATCTCTTCTACCGATAAATATTCTGGAACTGAGAGCGATATTCAATGCTCTCAAGGCTTGGCCTCAGCTAGCAAAGGCCAAGTTCATACGGTTTCAATCAGACAACATGACGACTGTTGCGTACATCAACCATCAGGGGGGAACAAGGAGTTCCCTGGCGATGGAAGAAGTGACCAAAATCATTCAATGGGCGGAGACTCACTCCTGCCACCTGTCTGCAATCCACATCCCAGGAGTGGAAAATTGGGAAGCGGATTTTCTGAGTCGTCAGACATTACATCCGGGGGAGTGGGAACTCCATCCGGAAATCTTTGCCCAAATTACTCAACTGTGGGGCATTCCAGACATGGATCTGATGGCCTCTCGTCAGAACTTCAAGGTTCCTTGCTACGGGTCCAGATCCAGGGATCCCAAGGCGACTCTAGTAGATGCACTAGTAGCACCTTGGACCTTCAAACTAGCTTATGTATTCCCGCCGTTTCCTCTCATCCCCAGGCTGGTAGCCAGGATCAATCAGGAGAGGGCGTCGGTGATCTTGATAGCTCCTGCGTGGCCACGCAGGACTTGGTATGCAGATCTGGTGAATATGTCATCGGCTCCACCATGGAAGCTACCTTTGAGACGAGACCTTCTTGTTCAAGGTCCGTTCGAACATCCGAATCTGGTCTCACTCCAGCTGACTGCTTGGAGATTGAACGCTTGATCTTATCAAAACGAGGGTTCTCAGATTCTGTTATTGATACTCTTGTTCAGGCCAGAAAGCCTGTAACTAGAAAAATTTACCACAAAATATGGAAAAAATATATCTGTTGGTGTGAATCTAAAGGATTCCCTTGGGACAAGGTAAAGATTCCTAAGATTCTATCCTTTCTTCAAGAAGGATTGGAGAAAGGATTATCTGCAAGTTCCTTGAAGGGACAGATTTCTGCCTTGTCTGTGTTACTTCACAAAAAGCTGGCAGCTGTGCCAGATGTTCAAGCCTTTGTTCAGGCTCTGGTTAGAATCAAGCCTGTTTACAAACCTTTGACTCCTCCTTGGAGTCTCAACTTAGTTCTTTCAGTTCTTCAGGGGGTTCCGTTTGAACCCTTACATTCCGTTGATATTAAGTTATTATCTTGGAAGGTTTTGTTTTTGGTTGCAATTTCTTCTGCTAGAAGAGTTTCAGAATTATCTGCTCTGCAGTGTTCTCCTCCTTATCTGGTGTTCCATGCAGATAAGGTGGTTTTACGTACTAAACCTGGTTTTCTTCCAAAAGTTGTTTCTAACAAAAACATTAACCAGGAGATAGTCGTGCCTTCTTTGTGTCCGAAACCAGTTTCGAAGAAGGAACGTTTGTTGCACAATTTGGATGTTGTGCGCGCTCTAAAATTCTATTTAGATGCTACAAAGGATTTTAGACAAACATCTTCCTTGTTTGTTGTTTATTCTGGTAAAAGGAGAGGTCAAAAAGCAACTTCTACCTCTCTCTCTTTTTGGATTAAAAGCATCATCAGATTGGCTTATGTGACTGCCGGACGGCAGCCTCCTGAAAGAATCACAGCTCATTCCACTAGGGCTGTGGCTTCCACATGGGCCTTCAAGAACGAGGCTTCTGTTGATCAGATATGTAGGGCAGCGACTTGGTCTTCACTGCACACTTTTACCAAATTTTACAAGTTTGATACTTTTGCTTCTTCTGAGGCTATTTTTGGGAGAAAGGTTTTGCAAGCCGTGGTGCCTTCCATTTAGGTGACCTGATTTGCTCCCTCCCTTCATCCGTGTCCTAAAGCTTTGGTATTGGTTCCCACAAGTAAGGATGACGCCGTGGACCGGACACACCTATGTTGGAGAAAACAGAATTTATGTTTACCTGATAAATTACTTTCTCCAACGGTGTGTCCGGTCCACGGCCCGCCCTGGTTTTTTAATCAGGTCTGATAATTTATTTTCTTTAACTACAGTCACCACGGTATCATATGGTTTCTCCTATGCAAATATTCCTCCTTAACGTCGGTCGAATGACTGGGGTAGGCGGAGCCTAGGAGGGATCATGTGACCAGCTTTGCTGGGCTCTTTGCCATTTCCTGTTGGGGAAGAGAATATCCCACAAGTAAGGATGACGCCGTGGACCGGACACACCGTTGGAGAAAGTAATTTATCAGGTAAACATAAATTCTGTTTTTCAACTAATTGGTTTAGGAGATCTGTTACTTTCAGGTGTAATGAGAGGTTTTCTCTCACTGGACAATAATTTAAGATAAGGCATTATGTGAACTCTAGTACTGTATTTGTAGTTTATCTGCTAGAATGTAAACTGTGCACCCAACAATATGTAGGACAAACCTCTTAGACCATTGAGATCTAGGGTTTTTGGAACATTTGAGAGATGTAAAAAACTACAATTAAGATTTTACCGATCAATGTATCAAATCTTTTAATGAAAGTAATTAATGTTGCTGTTATGCTTCCTAAAGGTGGCAATAAATACAAAGTGCTGTCCAAGAAGGAGTTATATTGGATTAATAAATTGAAAACAAGTTTACTATCTGGTTTAAATAACGAGTGGGATATTAGCTACTTTGTGGATTAGTTTTTAGGGGTATATGTCTCAATCCTGATTTGAACCTGGTTTTGTTCTAGTAATCGTTTATAAGGTGTTGGTCTTATGATTTGTTCATTAATTTATACACATTTTATTTTGTTTTTAATGCATAATATATTTCTTTCCTAAGACATGGAGAGTCCACAACATCATTCCAATTACTAGTGGGATATTAAACTCCTGGCCAGCAGGAGGAGGCAAAGAGCACCCCAGCAATGCTGTTAAGTGTAACTACCTTACCCATAACCCCCAGTCATTCTCTTTGCCTCTGTCAATGGAGGATGTGCGAAGTTGGTGTCTGAAGATATTAATCCTTTTATGGGTACTCTTCCCTGCAAGCAAGGATTGGGGTATAGCTGTGTCCATGTCAATCTCTTTAGTAAGAGTAGTGGTGGCTTTTAAGCAGTTAAAAGGCGACGAGGTAGTCTTTGCTTTACTTTTAACAATTAGCTTCCTCTTTGCAGAAAGCCAGAGTTTGTTAATCTGTTCTTCCTTTTACTACAGGTCCATGACAGGAAGCGCAGTGTCTGTCACACCTACGTAGCAGCATCTGTCCTACAGCTGGATCTCAGGTAAGTCCCTTTACCGTCTAGGTATTGAAGGACAGCAGCACTTAAGAGGTTAATCCTCTCTTGGATCCAATTTAGGACATATTTCCTTTATAATAAGGATTCATAGTACCAGATTATGGCTATGAGATACTGTTTGGAAAATAAATAGCTTTATTGTTAAGGATATCTTATGTTTAATGGAGGCGTTATTTGGCTGAAGGGACTCTGTATATGGATCATGGAGCGCTTTATTAGAGGAATTTAGTGGCACAGTTAGTTACAGGGCACTTTGTTAGTGTATTCATTTGTCTTTGACAGGAGTGGACAGAATTTGTTTGAGAGGCTAATTTCTTTAACGGTCATAAGAGGCTTATTTTTTCAACAGTCATCCTTGAACAGTTTCTTTTTTTTGCGCCTTTTTAAGTGGTGCAGTTAGTTATTCTCCCCGCTCATGTGATGCCCGCGTTTCTGGTTTATCGGAGCGGAGCTTTGTGAGTTTTTTCTTTGTGCTGAGGTGTATCGTGTTGCAGGCCTCTGTTGTATGCTAAGTGGATCATTTTCTGAATAGGAGGAGAAGATCCTTGCAGACAGATTTCGTTTCCTGACTAGGGGTATGAATTCCTGTCTGGTAGGAGCTTCAGGCAATCTGAAGGGTTGCTTTTGAAGGTTTCTTTTTTGCTCTCAAATATATAAAAATTATAATACATTTTTGTCAATTTTTTATTATTTTTCCATATTTTTATCTGTTGAATCTGTAAAATGGATTCAGAGTTAGATCAATCCATGTCTATTGATAAATGCTTACTATGTTTAGAATCTCAAATTGTTTTGCCAATTCAATTTTGTTCCTCATGTTTATCCAAAACATTAAAGTTTTTAAAGATAAATTACTCTCTTATAAGCCAAATGTCTCTCAGGATAATGCTGTGTGTGATATGCCTCAGCTTTCTCCTTAAACGTCCCAAGCCTTAGTTGTTTCTCATACTGTGCCTTCTGGGTCCTCTCAACCACCTGGGATATTTATTTACCTGGGGATTTTGCAGCTCAGATTACCTCTGCAGTAACAGCGGCTTTGTCAGCTTTCCCTTCTTCGGGTAAGCGTAAGAGAAAATCTAAACATTTGACTGCTAGTAATGCTTCTGACCCCCTCTAAAACTACGCTTTTCAACCTTTCTCAATTGTCTGATGAGGAAAATACTTCAGTAGACTCTGACTCTTTGGCGGTGAAATCTTCAGATTCTGAAGAAGTTAATTTTAGATTTAAGTTTGAACATCTTCAGTTACTTCTGAAGGAGGTTCTAGCTACTTTGGACTACTCTGAACCTTCGGTTGCTGCCAACCCTACGACGTCTTCTTAGCTGGATAGAGTTTATGATTCTCCTTCTGATGTTTTTCCTGTTCCTAGGAAAATTTCAGAAGTTATAGCACAGGAATGGGATAAACCAGGGGTTAAGTTTTTCCCCTAAGGTAGAAGGTGCTATTTCTACTCTAGCTAAGAGGACTACCATTCCTATAGAAGATAGTTGTTCTTTTAAGTATCCTATGGATAAAAAGCTGGAGGCTTATTTGAAAAAGATGTATGTCCATCAGGGTTTACAATGGCAACCTGCGGCAAGTATTGCCACGGTTGCAAGAGCAGCATCTTATTGGTGCGATGCCCTGTCTGATCTGATTTCAGAAGAGACTACAGTAGAGGAGATCCAAAACAGGATCAAGGCTCTTAAACTGACCAATACCATTATCTGTGATGCCAACATGCAGGGAGCTAAGATTTCTAGCTTAACTGTTTTAGCTCGCAGAGCTCTGTGGTTACAATCTTGTTCAGCTGATGTTTCTTCAAAGGCCAAGCTTTTGGCTTTGCTTAAGAGGGCGAAACTTTGTTTGGACCTGGTCTGGCAGAGATCAATTCAGAATTTACGGGTGGAAAGGGATCTTTCCTACCTCAGGCCAAGAAGAATTATACCTAAGGGTCGTCAGTCTTCTAATTTTTGTTCCTTTCGGAACATGAAGGGACAAAAATCCTCCTCTTTCAAACCAGACCAATCCAGGTCCACTTGGAAGTCCAGCCAGCCCTGGAATAAGGGAAAACAAAACAAAAAGCCTTCCACTGACCTCAGCATGAAGGGTCTGCCGCCTATCCAATTTTGAAACAGGTGGGGGGCAGACTTTCTCATTTTCAACAGACTTGGATACGCGATGTCCCAGATCCATGGGCTGTGGACATAGTATCCCATGGTTACAGGATAGGATTCAAGTCTCGCCCTCCAAGGGGCAGATTTATCCTGTCAAGACGATCCTCAAACCAGGTAAAGAGGGAGGCCTTCTTAAGTTGCGTAAAGGACCTCCCCTCCCTGGGAGTTATTGTTCCAGTCCCTTTAGAGGAACATGGTCTAGGATTCTATTTGAATCTATTTGTGGTTCCCAAAAAGGAGGTAACTTTTTGCCTTATCCTAGATCTAAAGTGCCTCAACAAATTCCTCAGGGTTCCGTCTTTCAAGATGGAAACTATTCGTTCCATTCTTCCATTGGTGCAGGAAGGTCAATTCATGACGACCATAGACCTGAAGGACGTGTACTTGCACGTTCCCATTCACAGGAATCATTACTAGTTTCTAAGGTTTATTGCATTTCTAGTTTATTGCTCTTCTGTCTTGCCACAGCTCCCAGAGTATTCTCAAAGATTCTGGTAGCTCTATTGGCAGTGATCAGATCTCAGGGAATTGCAGTGGCGCCTTATTTAGACAACATCTTTGTTCAGGTGTCATCTTTTCAACTAGCAAAATTGATACAGAGATGTTGTTGTATTTTCTACGTTCTCACGGGTGGAAAATGAACTGGGAAAGAGTTCTCTTGTTCCATCTACAAGAGTGACTTTCCTAGGGACAATCATAGATTCTGACTATGAAGATTTTCCTGACGGACGTCAGAAAATCCAAACTTCTGGCTTCTTGTCTTTCCCTCCAGTCTGCCTTTCGTCCATCAGTGGCTCAATGCATGGAGGTGATTGGTCTGTTGGTAGCTTCCTTTTGCTCGGTTCCATCTGCGACCACTACAACGTTCAATAGAACAGAGACCATTCAGATTTATCGCAGAGGAAAAATGTGTACCCCTTTAACAAGAGACTCTTGTGGTGGTGAATTTCTCAGGAAAATCTGTCTTGGAACTTGCTTCCTGAGATCTTTCTGTGTGATTGTGACTACGGACGCCAGCCTGTCTGGCTGGGGAGCTGTTAGGGGTTCTCTGAAGGCTCAGGGCCTGTGGTCTGGGGAAGAGTCCTCTTTTCCCATAAACATCTTGGAGTTAAGAGCCATCTTCAAGGCCTCAGTTATCTTTAGTCCGGTTTATCAGACTTCAGTCGGACTACATCAACCACCAGGTAGGAACTCGGAGTTCCTTGGCCATGAAGGAGGTGACTCGCAGTGGGCGGAAGCTCACGATTGTCTTCTATTTGCCATCCACATTCCAGGAGTGGACAATTGGGAAGCAGCCTTTCTGAGCAGACAGACTTTTCATCCCGGGGAGTGGGCTCTCCATCCGGAAGTGTTCTCCAGGATAACCCTCATGTGGATGGTTCCGGGGTTGGATCTGATGGGGCCTCGTCAGAATGTTAAGCTTCCAAGGTACGGTTCAAGGTTATGAGATCCTCAGGCCGCCCTAATAGATGCCCTGGTGGTTCCGTGTTATTTCGGTCTAGTGAACCTATTTCCTCCATTTGCTCTTCGTCCACAGGTCATTGTATCAAGCAGGAGAGATTGTCTGTGATCCTAATAGCTCCTGTCTGGCCTCACTGGATCTGGTTTGCAGATCTGATGAATGTCATCTCTTCCACCTTGGAGGTTACCTCTGAATTAGGACCTTCTAATTCAGGGTCCATTCCTCCATCCAAATCTAGATTCTCTGAAACTGACTGCTTGGAGATTGAACGCCTAGTTCTGTCTAGACGTGGTTTTTCTGAAGCAGTCATTGATACTATGCTTTAGGCTCGTTAACTTGTTACTCTCAAGATTTACCATAAGGTATGGTGTATACCTTTTTGGATTGAAGCTAAAGGTTTCTCCTGGAGTCGGGTGAGGATTCCCCGAATGTTATCGTTTCTTCAGGATGGCCTGGAGAAAGGTTTATCAGTCAGTACTCAGAAGGGTCAGATTTCTGCACTGTCCTTTTGCACAAACGTCTGGCAGATTCACCAGATGTTCAAGCTTTTGTTCAGGCCCTGGTCAGAATCAGGCCTGTGTTTAAACCTGTTGCTACTCCTTAGGGGCCTTAACCTAGTTCTTAACATTCTGCAGCAAGCTCCGTTTGAGCCGATGCATGTTGTTGATATAAAATTGTTATATTGGAAAGTTTTTTGTTTCTCCTTGCTATTTCTTCCGCTCTCAGAGTTTCTGAGCTTTCAGCTCTGCATTGTGATTTCCCCGTACCTTATTTTTCATGCAGATAAGGCGGTCCTTCGTACTAAATTGGGGTTTCTCCCTAAGATAGTGTTGGATCAAAACATTAATCAGGAAATTGTTGTTCCTTTTTGTCCTAATCCTTCCTCTCATAAGGAACGTCTACTGCATAACTTGGATGTTGTGCATGCTCTAAAATTTGACTTGCAAGCTACTAAAGATTTTCGGCAATCTTCTGCCCTGTTTGTTGTTTTCTCTGGAAAACGTAAGGATCAGAAGGCCAATTCTATTACTCTTATCCTCTGGTTAAGAAGTATGATTCGTTTTGCTTATGAGACTGCTGGACAGCAGCCCCCTGAGGGAATGAGCCGTAATTCTACTAGGGCTGTCTCCTCTTCTTGGGCTTTCAAAAATGAAGCTTCTGTGGAACAGATTTGCAAGGCAGCAACATGGTCCTCTTTGCATACTTTTTCCAAATTATACAAATTTGTTACTTTTGCCTCGGCTGAGGCTTCTTTTGGGAGAAAGGTTCTTCAAGCGGTTGTGCCTTTGGTTTAGGTCCTCCTGCCTTTTTTCTTCTTCCCTATTCATTCCGTGTCCTCTAACTTGGGTATTGTTTCCCACTAGTAATTGGAATGACTTTGTGGACTCTCCATGTCTTAGGAAATAAAATGTATGCTTACCTGATAAATGTCTTTCTTTCCGGACATGGAGAGTCCACGACCCCACCTAGTTTTGATTATAATTTGACAGTTTTTTTTTGAGTAAACCTCAGGCATCTTTTTCACACTTGTGTTTCTTCTTTTTCCATTTCCTTCGGCTGAATGACTGGGGGTTATGGGTAAGGAAGTTACACTTAACAGATTTGCTGGGGTGCTCTTTGCCTCCTCCTGCTGGCCAGGAGTTGAATATCCCACTAGTAATTGGAATGACGTTGTGGACTCTCCATGTCCGGAAAGAAATTTATCAGGTAAGCATACATTTTTTGTTTTTTAATCCCCAAGGCAGAACATACAGTGATGTGAGATGTCATCGCAGAAAATGCAGCATGTCTGCAGAAAGAACAGGATACATGCAGGAGCTGTTAGTGATTTTAACTTTTCAGCGCTGCTCCACATTAGGCTGTGCTCTGGCTGCACTATCTGTGTTTTCCTGAGCAAAGTTCATCCAGAGCAAAGTGCTGTTTTAAGTGAACAGTGAAATATGCAGTAGCACTGCAAATGAGTAGTGTATTGATTGACTGGCTCTCAGAGATTGTTTCAAACCCATCCCCTAGCCTTTAACTGTCTGCAAAGCTTTTTTTTTTTCTGAATGTAAGACGTTTGTATGAGCAATGCACCCTTTTAATTACTACTATGTTAGACTATGTCTGCAGCTCATTTGCAATGACATTTTCAACTACTGCACTACATTATAAAACTTTAAATATTGCTTTATTCTCCATTTAACTAATATGTTGCAATTAAACTGGTGCTTTAGTGTAACTGCCTAATTTAAAATTAAATTTGATTTAAAAATGACCTGCAGAAAATTTTTCACTAAAAAAATCTCATCGCAGAAAGTGAAAAAAAGTTCTGCCCCTGGGTTTTTAATATGTAAACATTTTTATCCAATGTTGCAGCCACTGACATTTTTATTGGGTTTCTTCTTTTTTTGTGCTGGCATGTGATTGGTGTGTGTCGCTTTAAATATGAACAGTGGAGTATTATGGGTAACCTACAACTAAGTGCCTTTTGTAGGCACAAAATGCGTAAGGTGTTCTCCTCGTGTCACTATTTTTTAATGATTTTGGAATAAAGGTTGTTGTGTTTTTATTTTTTTTTATTTTTTTAATGCTTCTTGAGTGTAACTGTTTGGTTTTGTATCCACCCTCCATTTGCCTTAATTGGAGGAGCCAATCTAGGCTTTAGTCTACAGACAAGGCTAGCCACTGTCATAAAGTTGGTATAAAGTGAATTGTTTTGCAGTTGTTATCAGTTACAGCCAGTTAGAGACAGATGTGTAGCAAGGTTAGCCTTGATAAGTCACCAGGGTGTATTTCAAGGTCTGAGTTAGAAATTGCTCAATTTTTCAGAGCTTAATTACTTGAAAAGAGATCAAAATAAATAATGAAAATATAATGCAAAGTTGTTTTCATTATGCACTAAATATTTTATATAAAAAATATCAAGTTGTTTCCTGTCCCTTTTAAGTAAACCATCTGAATCTGCTTCAGTAGGTCATCTCTGGATTATATCTTGTGTACGGAATAAACAGTGTTTGATATAGATCCGTAAAGATGGACTGATGCTGCTTTCTTTGTGGGAATGAATTATGAAACTTTTACAACAATTTACCTCGTCCTGCCCCGTGAGCGAAAATGCCTAATGCACATCCCTAGTGTTTACGCATTTTGTGATTGGCTGATGATATGGGGGAGGGAAAATTGAAGTACATTTTTTAAATTTGTCAAAAAAAAATCTAGTGCTCATAGTAAGTGCTATTGCCTTGTCCTTTTATTATGCAATTGTTGATTATGCAGTTCTACTGTATTAAAGGGACAGATTTCTTTTAGTTTCAGATAAAAAATATAATTTGAAACAACTTTCCAATTTACTTCTATCATCCTTATTTGTCTCATTCTCTTGGTATCATTTGTTGAAGAAGCAACAGTGCACTACTTGGAGCTATTTAATGCATTGGGTGAGCCAATAACCATTTATTTGCAGCAACCAATCGGCAGCTCCAGAGTCTACCTAGGTATCCCTTTTAAACAAAGAATATCAAGAGGACACAACAAATTTAGATAATAGAAGTAAATAGTTTATCACCTGCATCTGAATCATGAAAGAAAACATTTGGGTTTATGTTCCTTTAAAGGGACACTGAACACAATTTTTTTCTTTTGTGATTCAGATAGAGCATGCAATTTTAAGCAACTTTCTAATTTATTCCTATTATCAATTTTTCTTCGTTCTTTTGATAGCTTTATTTGAAAAAGAAGTCATCTAAGTTTTTTGTTTTTGTTTTTTTTGTTCAGAACTCTGGACAGCACTTTTTCATTGGTAGATTAATTTATCCACCAATCATAAAGGACAACCCAGGTTGTTCACCAAAAAATGGGCCGGCATCTAAACTTACATTCTTGCATTTCAAATAAAGATACCAAGAGAATGAAGAAAATTTGATAATAGGAGTAAATTAGAAAGTTGCTTAAAATTTCATGTTCTATCTGAATCCGGAAAGAAAAAATTTGGGTTCAGTGTCCCTTTAAGTTTTACTTGATGATTATTCAGTAATGTTAAAAACTTTGAAACCAGACAGAACTATTAACAACCACAATAGAAAAAAATAATAATAATATATAAATATATAAAAATAAAATACATTATTATATACAATATGTTTAGGAACCATAAGCATTTTTTTAGAATAAAAATAAATTACAATATTAACGTTATGGTCAATTTTTTTTTTTTTTTTTTTTTTATCAACAGTCTTAAAGATCTGTGTTTTTTGCATTCTTGGACCTTTACCTGCTGGGCCATTTCATACCCCTGTGCTAGAGGTGGTTTTAGTTGTTTGGCCCTCATTGCATTTATACATAAAATCAAATTATACCTTAACTCTTTTAGAAGACTAAGCATTTTTAGAAAATCACTTTAGTTTGCAGAATTTTAATAAGAGAAAATACCACCTTATTAAATGCAATTTTTATTTTAATTTGTCATTTTGTTATGGTGTGTGTGTGTATGTATATATATATAAAAATATATTTTCATTTTGATCTATCAAAAAACTGAAGGACACAGTAATATTTCAGTAATGAAATGAGATTTATTGGATTAACAGAAAATGTGCAATATGCATCAAAACGAAATTAGACAGGTGCATAAATATGGGCACCCTTGTCATTTTGTTGATTTGAATACCTGTAACTACCTAGCACTGATTAATTGGAACACACAATTGGTTTGGTGAGCCCATTAAGCCTTGAACTTCATACAGGTGCATCCAATCATGAGAAAAGGTATTTAAAGTGCCAATTGCAAGTTGTTGTTCTCTTTGACTCTCCTCTGAAGAGTGGCAACATGGGGACCTCAAAACAACTTTAAAATTACCTGAAAACAAAGATTGTTCAACATTATGGTTAGGGGAAGGCTACAAAAAGCTATCGCAGAGATTTAAGCTGTCAGTGTACACTGTGAGGAACATAGTGAGGAAATGGAAGACCACAGGAACAGTTCTTGTTAAGGCCAGAAGTGGCAGGCCAAGTAGAATATCGGAGAGGCAAACGATGGTGAGAACGGTCAAAAACAGCCCACAGACCCCCTCCAAAGACCTACAACATCCTCTTGCTGCAGATGGTGTCACTGTACATCGTTCAACAATTCGGTGCACTTTGCACAAGGAGAAGCTTTATGGGAGAGTGATGCGGAAGAAGCCTTTTCTGCACACACGCCACAAACGGAGTCGCTTGAGGTATGCAAACGCACATTTGGACAAGCCAGCTTCATTTTGGAAGAAGGTGCTGTGGACTGATGAAACAAAGATTGAGTTATTTGGTCATAACAAGGGGCGTTATGCATGGCGGCAAAAGAACACAGCGTTCCAAGACAAACACTTGCTACCCACAGTAAAACATGCTGTGGGGCCAGTGCCGGTACTGGGAATATTGTTAAAGTTGAGAGTCGCATGGATTCCACTCAATATCAGCAGATACTTGAGAATAATGTTGAGGAATCAGTAACAAAGTTGAAGTTACGCCAGGGCTGGATATTTCAACAAGACAACGACCCAAAACATTGCTCAAAATCTACTCTGGCATTTATGCAGAGGAACAAGTACAATGTTCTGTAATGGACATCCCAGTCCCCAGACCTGAATATCATTGAAAATCTATGGGGTGATTTGAAGTGGGCTGTCCATCCTCGGCAACTATCAAACATAACTGAACTGTAGATGTTTTGCAAGGAGGAATGGTCCAAAATACATTCATCCAGAATCCAGACACTCATTACAGGCTATAAGAAGCATCTAGAGGCTGTTATTTCTGCTAAAGGAGGCTCTACTAAATATTGATGCAATATTTCTGTTGGGGTGCCTAAATGTATGCACCTGTCTAATTTTGCTTTGATGCATATTGCACATTTTCTGTTAATCCAGTAAATCTCATTTAACTACTGAAATATTACTGTGTCCTTCAGTTATTTGATAGATCAAAATGAAATTGCTGATCCAAACACCCAATTATTTATAAATGAAAATCATGGAAATTATCAGGGGTGCCTAAACTTTTGAGATATGTATATATATGTGCAACAAAAATATCCGCACTCACTGGACTTGTATGGAAAAAAACTTTATAGAAGTGACGTTTTCGGGGCACAACACCCCTTCCTTAGCCGGTCTGAGGAAGGGGTGTTGTGCCCCGAACGTCACTTCTATAAAGTTTTTTTTCCATATAAGCCCAGTGAGTGCGGATATTTTTGTTGCATTTGAATTGAATCCACATTTCCTGACACCCTGGCAGTTGCCTGTATAAGGTGAGAGTGCTAATCTATTTTGGGACGTAGGAGTAATTATTTCCTAAATGTTTCAAAAATACATTTCATTGTCCCACATTTAGCATCAGTTCACTTTTCCAAAATAGCACGATGTATGATTTTATAATTTTATGCTTCAATTAAACTTGACAACTGAAAATCAGAAGAGAGCAATTTAGTTTTGTCTCTAGTGACCATCTTGAAATTGATGCAGACAATGAGTAGGTATAAAAGATCTAACCGTACAACTATTACACAAATTTTAAATTACACAACATTCTGAATTGCCAGAGAGGTAATTTAACCCATTTTTAAACTGTATGCATGTCCCTATTCATGTCAAAATCACTCAGCATAGCAAATATTTATAACAAACAAAAAAACAAAACAAAATAGTTGTACCAATATAGAATTTCATAAAATAGCACCAATTGTTACATTCCCTTAGTTAACCCATATATTTTTATTCTTTTTTATTAGTTCTGACAAACATTGTTTTATGGGCCCTAACATCAACAGTACCGGCAAGTTGCTATTGCCAGGTTATTAGTTTTATTATAAGGATCATTTCATAGCTATGAGGACATGAAACCCTTTATATGAATTGTTGAAACTCACTCTTTCAAATGTGCAGTAGTAGGATATTGTTATGGGGAGGGGGTAACCAAGACCTCTTAAACACTAGAACCACAAAATTAGAACCAAACCTAAGAGGTATTTGTCATTGTTGTGGCAATTGGCTGACAGCGGGGGTCACATGACCACTTAGGATTGCTGCTTTCAAATAAGGGGTCTCATGTTTATGTATTGTGGGGATCAATACAGTGGTGACCTCACAAGGCCTACAGGGAAGAGACAGAGATAAGGAAAGGAACTGCACTCTCCTTTCCCCATCTGCAGTGCAGGGGTCCCCAAGATCCGGCTCAGAAGAGAGATCCCCTGTATGTTAAACCTGTGTTTGTAATACGCCTTGCAGGAGAGATGTGCATGACAAGAATACCTTGTCAAGTGCATCTAAGTGGTTAAAGGGACATGAAGCCCAGATTTCATGTGTCAGATAGAGCAAACTGTTTTACACAACTTTCCAAGTTACTTCTATGGGCTTATTTGCTTTGTTCTTTTGGTATCCTTTGTTGAAAAGCATACCTAGGTAGGCTCAGGAGTTAGGAGCTAGCTTATTATTGGTGGCTGCACATATGTCTCTTGTCATTGGCTTAACATTTGCTCGGCTAGCTCCCAGTAGTGCATTGCTGCTCCTTCAATGAAAAATTCAATCACAAGAATGAAGCAACATTGACAATAGAAGTAAATTGGAAAGTTGTTTAAAATGTTCTTAAAAAAAAAGAGAAGAAGGTCCTGAAATCCAAAAAAGATAAAAAATAGGCTTTATTCACAAATGTTTAAAAGTTACAACATGGAGCACACAAAAGTATGTATGGTTTTACGCGTTTCGGCTGTTGCCATACTCATAAACCTCTAAAATGGTCTGTTCTGTCTGTAGGTTTGAATTTCATGTCCTTTAACAGCCATGATTTCTCCATTTCATTATCTGAAAAGAGGCAGTTTGCAGCATACATCAAATAAACAACAATATGAAACCTTCATTGTAACTTTATTCTTTCGCTTTGCAGAATGCATGACAACATGTCCACGATGGTGTACCTTAAGGAAGACAAGTTGGAGAAACTCACCCAAGATGAGATTATTTCTAAAACCAAGCAGGTGATCCAGGGACTGGAGGCTTTGAAAAATGAGCACAATTCAATCCTACAAAGCCTACTGGAAACCCTAAAGTGCTTAAAGAAAGATGACGAGAGCAATTTGGTGGAGGAAAAGTCCAGCATGATCCGCAAATCTCTGGAAATGCTGGAGCTTGGCCTAAGTGAGGCACAGGTAATGAACATTGATACTTTATGGGAGGACTCTGATGAGTGAGATACAGGTAATGAATACTGAGACTTTATGGGAGGAGTCTGATGAGTGAGACACATGTAATGAATACTGAGACTTTATGGGAGGAGTCTGATGAGTGAGACACATGTAATGAATACTGAGACTTTATGGGAGGAGTCTGATGAATGTGAGACACAGGTAATGAATACTGAGACTTTATGGGAGGAGTCTGATGAATGTGAGATACAGGTAATGAATACTGAGACTTTATGGGAGGAGTCTGATGAGTGAGACACAGGTAATGAATACTGAGACTTTATGGGAGGAGTCTGATGAATGTGAGACACAGGTAATGAATACTGAGACTTTATGGGAGGAGTCTGATGAATGTGAGACACAGGTAATGAATACTGAGACTTTATGGGAGGGGTCTGATGAGTGAGACACAGGTATTGAATACTGAGACTTTATGGGAGGGGTCTGGTGAGTAAAGCACAGGTAATGAATACTGAGACTTTATGGGAGGGGTCTGATGAGTGAGACAAAGGTAAGGAATACTGAGACTTTATGGGAGGGGTCTGATGAGTGAGACACAGGTAATGAATACTGAGACTTTATGGGAGGGGTCTGATGAGTGAGACACAGGTAATGAATACTGAGACTTTATGGGAGGAGTCTGATTGATGAGACACAGGTAATGAATACTGAGACTTTATGGGAGGGGGGTCTGTCTGACAATGTAATACAATGATACATAATGCAAAAACATTTATTTTGTGTTCATATTATCTGCAATAAAGTGCTTAACTGCCAATAATACATTATACAAACATCAAAAAAATGACAATTTTCTCTTTATTAATCAAATTTTTTTTAGTGACATGCTGTATAATATTGACTTTATATATTTCTCAGCTCAAAGTACTTTATTGTCTAAGAATTCACTGGGGTCACAGGCATACGCAAAATAAATGTGACTAGGTTGTCCGAAAGTAAAACATTTGTAGCCACTATAAGTTTAAACTGATTTCTCTTGTAAGGTGTATCCAGTCCACGGGTTCATCCATTACTTGTGGGATATTCTCCTTCCCAACAGGAAGTTACAAAGAGGACACCCACAGCAGAGCTGTCTATATAGCTCCTCCCCTAACCCCCACCTCCAGTCATTCTCTTTGCAACTCTCGACAAGATAGGAAGTATAAAGAGATATGTGGTGATTTAGACTCTTCAATCAAGAGTTTGTTATTTTTAAGCGGTACCGGCGTTATACTGTTTTACTCTCAGGCAGAAATTAGAAGAAGAGTTCTGCCTGGAGGTTGATGATCTTAGCCGTTTGTAACTAAGGTCCATTGCTGTTCTCACACATAACTGAAGAGTATGGGAAAGACTTCAGTTGGGGGAACGGTCTGCAGATTACCTGCTTTGAGGTATGTTCAGTACTTTTATTTCTAGAGAAAGAAATAAGTTCTAGAAAATGCTGACAGATCCTTGTGTATATTGAGGTAAGCTAGATGCAGTGATTTTACAACGGCTGGGATCATGCTTACAAAGTGGGGTAATACTCATATTAATTAGTGACAAAACGTTTACATGTTTCACAAATGGGACACTTTTTTCTCTGAGGGTGATAAGTCTTTAGTTGGGGCCTAGTTTTCCACATGGCATAGTCAAATACTCCTAGGAGTATTTCTTTAAGGCCCCTCTGACATCGAGTGCATGGTGGGAGGGGCCTATTTTCACGCTTTAGTTGCGCAGTTTCCTTCAGGCTGAGACATCCAGCTTCCCTAGAGGAGTCCTCTTGCATCTGAGGACCACTATAGAGGGCTTATTTCTTCCCTAATCGTATTTGAGGGCAGGTAGGAGCCACAGCAGAGCTGTGGAAAGGTGCTTAACTGTCTTTTAAGTGGGTGCAATGTTGCTTTAGTCCCTTACTCACACTGTAAAAGTTTCGAAGTCTTTACTGCATTTTAAAACTGTTTTGCAGTTTAAGTGTTGGTTTTTTTCTCTTAAAGGCACAGTACCGTTTTTGTTTAATTGCTGTTTCACATTTATTAAAGTGTTTTCCAAGCTTGCTGGTGTCATTGCTAGTCTGTTAAACGTGTCTGACATAGAGGAAACTCCTTGTTCAATATGTTTAGAAGCCATTGTGGAACCCCCTCTTAGAATGTGTACCAAATGTACTGAAGTATCTATAAACTATAAAGACCATATTATGGCTTTTAAAGATTTATCACCAGAGAATTCTCAGACTGAAAAAAGGGAGGTTATGCCATCTAGCTCTCCCCATGTGTCAGAACCTATAACTCCCGCCCAAGTGACGCCAAGTACTTCTAGCGCGTCTAATTCTTTTACCTTACAGGACATGGCGGCAGTTATGACTTCTACCCTCACAGAGGTATTGTCCAAACTGCCAGGGTTACAAGGAAAGCGAGACAGCTCTGGGGCTAGAACAAATACAGAGCTTTCTGACGCTTTAATAACTGTGTCCGATATACCCTCGCTAGGCTCCGAAGCCGGTGACATTTCAGATTCAGGGAAGGCTTTACTTCAGTCCGATTCTGAAATGACAGCTTTTAAATTTAAGCTCGAACACCTCCGCTTATTGCTCAGGGAGGTTTTAGCGACTCTGGATGACTGTGACCCCATTGTAGTTCCAGAGAAATTGTGTAAAATGGACAAATACTTTGCAGTGCCTGTTTACACTGATGTTTTCCCAGTCCCTAAGAGGTTTTCGGAAATTATTACTAAGGAATAGGATAGACCAGGTGTGCCGTTCTCTCCCCCTCCTGCCTTTAAAAAGATGTTTCCCATAGATGTCGCCATACGGGACTCGTGGCAGACGGTCCCTAAGGTGGAGGGAGCTGTTTCTACCCTAGCTAAGTGTACAACTATCCCTGTCGAGGACAGTTGTGATTTCCTAGATCCTATGGATAAAAAATTGGAGGGTCTCCTTAAGAAATTTTTTATTCATTAAGGTTTTATTCTCCAGCCTCTTGCATGCATTGCTCCAGTTACTGCTGCAGCGGCTTTTTGGTTCGAGTCTCTTGAGGAGGCTCTACAGGTGGAGACCCCGTTAGATGATATGTTAGATAGGATTAAAGCTCTTAAATTAGCTAATTCCTTTATTTCTGATGCCGTTTTTCATTTAACCAAGCTAACGGCTAAGAATTCAGGTTTTGCCATTCTGGCACGTAGGGCTCTATGGCTTAAGTCCTGGTCAGCAGACGTTACTTCAAAGTCTAAGCTTCTTAACATCCCCTTCAAAGGACAGACCCTATTCGGGCCTGGCCTGAAGGAGATCATCTCTGACATTACTGGAGGAAAAGGTCACGCCCTTCCTCAGGATTGGTCCAATAAATTAAGGACCAAACAGAATAATTTTCGTTCCTTTCGAAACTTCAAGGGTGGCGCAGTTTCGGCTTCCTCTAATGCAAAACAAGAGGGAAATTTCGCCCAGTCTAATCCAGTCTGGAGACCTAACCAGACTTGGAACAAAGGGAAGCAGGCCAAAAAGCCTGCTGCTGCCTCTAGGACAGCATGAAGGGGTAGCCCCCGATCCGGGACCGGATCTTGTCGGGGCAGACTTTCTCTCTTCGCCCAGGCTTGGGCAAGAGACGTCCAGGATCCCTGGGCACTAGAGATTGTATCTTCTGGAATTCAAAGGTTCATCTCTCACAAGGGAAGATTTCATCTCTCACAATTTTCTGCAAACCAGATAAAAAGAGAGGCATTCTTACGTTGCGTTCAAGACCTACTGGTTATGGAAGTGATCCACCCAGTTCCAAGAGAGGAACAGGGGCAGGGTTTCTATTGAAACCTGTTTATAGTTCCCAAAAAAGAGGGAACTTTCAGACCAATCTTGGATCTCAAGATCCTAAACAAATTTCTCAGGGTCCCATCCTTCAAGATGTAGACAATCCAAACCATCCTCCCTATGATCCAGGAGGGTCAATATATGACTACCGTGGACTTAAAGGATGCTTATCTCCACATTCCGATTCACAGAGAGCATCATCAGTTTCTCAGGTTCGCCTTCCTAGACAGGCATTACCAGTTTGTGGCTCTTCCCTTCGGGTTAGCCACGGCGCCAAGAGTCTTTACGAAGGTTCTAGGGGTCCTTCTGGTGGTCCTAAGGCCGCGGGGCATAGCGGTGGCTCCTTACCTAGACGCCATTCTGATTCAGGCGTCGACTTTTGAAATCGCCAAGTCCCATACGGACATTGTTCTGGCATTTCTGAGGTCTCACGGGTGGAAAGTGAACAGAGAAAAGAGTTCTCTTTCTCCTCTCTCACAAGAGTTTCCTTCCTAGGAACTCTGATAGATTAAGTAGAAATGAAAATTTTTCTGACGGAGGTCAGGATATTAAAGCTTCTAACTTCCTGCCGTGTTCTTCATTCCACTTCTCGGCCGTCAGTGGCTCAGTGTATGGAAATGATCGGCCTAATGGTAGCAGCAATGGACATAGTTCCGTTTGCCCGCCTACATCTCCGACCACTGCAACTTTGCATGCTCAATCAGTGGAATGGGGACTAAACAGATTTGTCTCCTCTGTTAAATCTGGATCAAGAGACCAGGGATTCTCTTCTCTGGTGGTTATTTTGGGTCCATCTCTCCAGGGGAATGAGTTTCCGCAGGCCAGGGTGGACTATAGTGACTACAGATGCCAGCCTTCTGAAGGCTCAGGGTCCGTGGACTCAGGAGGAAGCCCTCCTTCCGATAAACATTCTGGAACTCAGAGCGATATTCAATGCTCTTCAGGCTTGGCCTCAGCTAGCTGCGGTCAGATTCATCAGATTTCAGTCGGACAATATCACGACTGTAGCCTATATCAACCATCAGGGGGGAACAAGGAGTCCCCTGGCAATGATGGAGGTTTCCAAGATAATTCTATGGGCAGAGGTTCACTCTTGCTATCTCTCAGCTATCCATATCCCAGGAGTAGAGAACTGGGAGGCGGATTTTCTAAGTCGGCAGACTTTTCATCCGGGGGAGTGGGAACTCCATCCGGAGGTATTTGCCCAGCTGATTCAACTATGGGGCAAACCAGAAGTGGATCTGATGGCGTCTCGTCAGAACGCCAAGCTTCCTTGTTACGGGTCCAGGTCAAGGGATCCCCAGGCAGCACTGATAGATGCTCTAGCAGTGCCCTGGTCCTTCAGCCTGGCTTATGTGTTCCCACCATTTCCTCTCCTCCCTCGTCTGATTGCCAAGATCAAGCAGGAGAGAGCTTCGGTGATTTTGATAGCACCTGCGTGGCAACGCAGGACTTGGTATGCAGATCTGGTGGACATGTCATCCTTTCCACCATGGACTCTGCTGCTGAGGCAGGACCTTCTACTCCAAGGTCCATTCAAACATCCAAATCTAATTTCTCTGTGGCTGACTGCTTGGAGATTGAACGCTTGATTTTATCAAAACGTGGTTTCTCCAAGTCGGTTATTGATACCTTGATTCAGGCTCGAAAGCCTGTCACCAGGAAAATCTATCATAAGATATGTTGTAAACATCTTCATTGGTGTGAATCCAAGGGTTACTCATGGAGTAAGGTCAGGATTCCTAGGATTTTATCTTTTCTCCTTTCTCCAAGAAGGATTGGAAAAGGGATTATCAGCTAGTTCCTTAAAGGGACAGATCTCTGCTCTGTCTATTCTTTTGCACAAGCGTCTGGCAGATGTTCCAGACGTTCAGGCGTTTTGTCAGGCTTTTAGTTAGGATCAAGCCTGTGTTTAAACCTGTTGCTCTGCCATGGAGTTTAAATTTAGTTCTTCAAGGGGTTCCGTTTGAAACTCTGCATTCCATAGATATCAAGCTTTTATCTTGGAAAGTTCTGTTCTTAGTAGCTATCTCTTCGGCTCGAAGAGTTTCTGAGCTATCTGCCTTACAGTGTGATTCCCCTTATCTGATCTTCCATGCAGGTAGTTTTGCGTACCAAACCTGGGTTTCTTCCTAAGGTAGTGTCTAATAAGAATATCAATCAGGAAATTGTTGTTCTGTCACTGTGTCCTAATCCTTCTTCAAAGAAGGAACGTCTGTTACACAATTTTGACGTGGTTCGTGCTTTAAAGTTTTATTTACAAGCTACTAAGGATTTTCGTCAAACATCGGCATTGTTTGTTGGGTACTCTGGGAGGAGGAGAGGCCCAAAGGCTTCGGCAACTTCTCTTTCTTTTTGGCTGAGAAGCATAATCCGGTTAGCTTATGAGACTGCAGGCCAGCAGCCTCCTGAAAGAATTCTACTCATTCTACTAGAGCGGTAGCTTCCACTTGGGCTTTTAAACATGAGGCCTCTGTTGAACAGATTTGTAAGGCGGCGACTTGGTCTTCGTTTCATACTTTTTCTAAATTCTACAAATTTGATACTTTTTGCTTCCTCGGAGGCTATTTTTGGGAGAAAGGTCTTGCAGGAAGTGGTGCCTTCCGTTTAAGTTCCTGCCTTGTCCCTCCCTTCATCCGTGTCCTAAAGCTTTGGTATTGGTATCCCACAAGTAATGGATGAACCCGTGGACTGGATACACCTTACAAGAGAAAACAAAATTTATGCTTACCTGATAAATTTCTTTCTCTTGTGGTGTATCCAGTCCACGGCACGCCCTGTCACTTTAAGGCAGGTGTTTTTATTTTTAAAACTACAGTCACCACTGCACCCTATAGTTTCTCCTTTTTCTTACTTGTCTTCGGTCGAATGACTGGAGGTGGGGGTTAGGGGAGGAGCTATATAGACAGCTCTGCTGTGGGTGTCCTCTTTGCAACTTCCTGTTGGGAAGGAGAATATCCCACAAGTAATGGATGAACCCGTGGACTGGATACACCACAAGAGAGAGAAATTTATCAGGTAAGCATGAATTTTGTTTTCTTTCCTAAGATACGGTGAGTCAGCGGAATCAAAAATTACTGTTGGAAATATTAGTCCTGGCCAGCAGGAGGAGGCACAGAGCACCACAGCAAATCTTCTGTCAACTTCCCTTCCCACAATCCCCAGTCATTCTCTTTGCCTTTGGTGCAAGGAGGAGGTGAAGTTTTGGTGTCTGAAGATTATTTAACTTCTATCAAGATTTTATTATTTTGAAAGCCAGAGTAGGTTTGCTCTGAGCTTTCCTCTTAAGATTGGTTCTAGCTGTACTCCATGTTAGCCTTTTCAGTAGGGCAGTGGTGGCTTTAAGCTGTTAGGAACTTGTAAGGTGGGCCTTGCTTCTTTTTCCTAACATATTTGCTGCCCATGGTATAGAAAGTCAGAGTAGGTTTACTGTTTCTTTTTTCTACGGGCCTCTATGAGGAGCGGCATCCTCTAATACCTAGTAAGCTGTCCTCCTGCCGGACGGCTAGATGCCCTGTCCTAAAGTTTTATTTTTCTTAAAGTGACAGCACACATTTTAATCATAATGATATTTGTTCCTTTTGTAACTTTAAATTTTATAGAAATATGTTTGAAAGCCTCATGTCCCTCAGGATGATGCTGTTTAGGCATTGCCACAGCTTCTACTCTAACGTCCCAAGCCTTAATTTCTACACATATAGTGCCCTGCGTTTCCTCTCAATCTCCTGGAGGAGTTTAATTGCATACGGATTTTGATGCACAGGTATCTTCTGCGGTATCTGCAGCATTTTCTGTTCACTTTCCTATGTTAAGGGAACATGCAAGAGGAAGTCTCAGATAGTAGGTGTCTGTCCTATCTATGGCTGCACAGGTTGCCCTTCCTTATAAGCCTGATGAGGAGGATGTGTTGGTAGCTCTGGGGGCGAAATCTCAGATTTGGATAGTATAATTCCTTCATCTGATTCTGAAGTTGTATTCTTCAGATTTAAGCCTATTCACCTTTGTGTATTGTTAAAGGAGGTTTGGCTTTCCTGGGCGACTTCGATACGTCTGTCGTTGTCAACCTTAAGTAATCTAGTTAACTTAATAGTTACTTCAATGTTCCTTCCTCTGTGAAAGTGTTTTCTGTTCCTGACCGTGCAACAGGGATTATTGCACAGGAATGGGAGAAGCCAGGGATTCCTATTTCCCTGCCTCCTGTCTTTTAAAAGGATCTTTCCTGTCACTGAATGCATTAAAGATTCAGGTGCACGGTGCCTAGAGTAGAAGGGGCCTTCTACACTGGCTAAGAGTTCTACTACCCCTTTGGAGGATAGATGCTCTTTTAAAAAGCTGGTGGTTTATTTGAAGATCAATGACAACCTGCAGTTTGTATTGCCCCAGTGTCAAGTGTGGCATTTTATTGGTACGGCGTCTTGTCTGATTCAGTTTTGGTAGAGAATCCTTTAGAGGAGTTCCAAGACAGCATTAAGGCTCTCAAGGTAGCCAATTCCTTTATTTCTGAGAATCTTGGTCAGTGGATGTTCCTCTAAGTCCAAGCTTATGGAGCTCCCTACAAGGGTAGGGAGACCTTGTTTGGACCTGGTCTGGCAGATATAACTTCTGATATCTCGGGTTGAAAAGTGTTTTTCCTATCACAACATAAGTAAGACAGACCTATAGGACGTCAGAGTATTTTTCATGCCTTTCGTAGTTTCAAAGGAAATCTTCCTATTCCAAGCAGGAAACAGTCCAAGTCTCCTTGGACAACCTAGCAGTCCTGGATCTAGGGAAAGCAATCGAAAAAATCTGCAGCTCAGTCTAACTCAGCATGTAGGGTTTGTCCCTGATCAGGAAAGCCCTCTGGTGGCTTGGTGTAAAGTAACTGAGATACAGCATGAGAGACCAGAGTTCAAGACCCCATAGGGGCTTGACAGGTGGCTATTAGGGACAGACTTTTATCTGTTTTATCAAACCTGGATACTAGATGTCCCAGATTGGAGCTGTGGACATAGTATCTCAGTGTTACCTATAGAATTATCTGCAGTCCGGGTAAAGAGAGACTTTCCTGTTATGTATTCAGGATTTTTCCTCCCTGGGAGTGATAGTTCTAGTTCCTGTATAGGAACAGGGCTTAAGATTCTATTTAAATCTTTTCGTGATTCCCAAAGAAAAAGGGAACTTTTCGACTTATTTTAGACCTTAAGTGTCTCAACAATTCTTCTCAGGATACCATCCTTCAAAATGGAAACCAATGACGACCATAGACCTGAAGGATGCTTACTTTCATATCCCTATTCACAGGGATTATCATAAGATTCCTGTGTTCCTCTTTTCTAGACAAACATTTTCAGTTTGTGGTTGTGACGCCCTTCTTGGACGACTTATTGGTTCAGGCGTCATCTTTCAACAAGCTGAGATCTTGTTGTCTTTTTACATTCCCTCGGGTGGAATGGGAATCTGGAAGAGAGTTCTCTTGTTCTAACTACAAGTGTAGTATTTTAGGGACCATATTGGTTTCCTATTTATTAAAGTTTTTTTTTCTGACAGAGTTCCAAGAATCTAAATTCTTCCCTCTGACCTCTCTCTGCTTTTCTCTTTTCTCGTTTCCATTGAGGACTCTACTGTTATACATGCTCTGCCAATGGAATGGGGTCCTCTCAGATCTGTCTTAGAGATAGATCTAGAAGCAGTCTGTTACTCTTTAGAGGCGCAAGGACTATGGACTCGAGAGGAGTCTGCTCTCCTCATAAACTTCTGGGGTTGGGGGCAATTTTCAAGGTTCTTATAGATCGACTTCAGTTGTTCTTAGCCCAGTTTATCTGGTTCCAGTCGGACAATATCACCTCAGTGGCTTACTTCAACAACCAGGGAGGGACTCAGAGATCCTTAGCCATGAAGGAGGTGGCTCTGATTGTTCAGTGAGCAGAAGCTCACATTTGCTGTCTATCTGCCATCTATAGAAACATAGAATTTGACGGTAGATAAGAACCAAAAAGTCCCATCAAGTCTACCCATATTGCCTTATGCATGTCCCAGGCATTTTTAAATTCCTTTACTGTCTTTGTGTTTACCACCTCAAATGGAAGTTTATTATTTCTTCAGGCGGCAGAGCAGCAACATTCACTGGCTACTGGCAATATTATCTGGACCCACAGACCAGACTTATTTACTTTTATTTTTGGTAAAGCCCTTGAAACCTCTTCCTCTGTAAAAAGAAAAGTACTACTCACATTATTTACAGTAACATCCCTTAAAAGAATCTCACTATCTTTACCGTCTGTTGTAAAGACTGAACAAAAGTAATCATTTAAACAGTTTGCTATTTGTTTAACTTCTTCCACTACTCTGTCATCATTCTTGAGTCTAACTATCCCTCAGTTTCTCTCTTTTCAGTTGTCGATTCCAGGAGTGGACAACTGGGAAGCGGAATTCCTGAGCAGACATACTTTTTATTCTGAAGTGGGAACTCCATCAGGAGGTGTTCTCTTCTTAACCCTCAAATGGGGGGTGCAGGAGTTAGATCTGATGGCGTTTTGGCAGAATACCAAGCTTTCAAGGTCAAGAGATCCACAGGCCACTCTGATAGATGCTCTGGTGGTCTCTTGGGATTTCAGGCTGGCATACCTGTTTCCTCCGTTTGCTCTCCTCCCACGAGTCATTGCTCTTATCAAAGAAGAGAGAGCGTCGGTGATTCTAATAGCCCTGCGTGGCCTAGCAGGTTCTGGTATGCAGTCCTAGTGGAGATGTCATCTCTCCCACCTTGGAGACTGCCTCTGAGAAAGGACCTTCTGATTCAGTGTCCCTTTCTTCATCCAAATCTCGTTTCTTGGAAGCTCTCTGGAGATTGAATGCTTAGTTCTGTCTAAGCGTGGTTCAGGATTCCTAGAATTTTGTCTTTTCTCCAGGAAGGTCTGGAGAAGGGTTTGTAAGTTAGTACCCTGAATGGTCAGTTTTCTGCATTATCTATTTTGCTACATAAGCGTTTGGCGGACGTGCCAGAAGTGCAATCCTTTTGCCAGGCCTTGGTCGGAATCAGGCCTGTCTGTTGCTCCTTGGAGCCTTAACCTTGTTTTAAGGTTCTGCAGCAGGTTTCGTTTGAGCCATTGAATTCCATAGATATTATGTTATCTTGGAAGGTTCTGTTTCTTATTGCTATCTCTTCTGCTCGGAGAGTCTCTGAACTCTCAGCTTTGCAGTGTGATTCGCCCTATCTTATTTTTCATGCCGATTAGGTGGTACTTCGAACTACGTTAGGTTTTCTTCCTAAAGTGGTTTCGGATAGAATTATTAGTCAGGATATTGTTCTTCCTTCACTATGTCCTAATCCTTCTTCTCATAAGGAACATTTGTCGCACAACCTGGATGTTGTGCGTGCTCTTAAATTCTATCTACAGGCGACTAAGGATTTTCGCCATTCTTCTGCTCTGTTTCTCTGGGAAACGTAAAGGTCAGAAAGCTGCTGCGCTCTCTCTCTCTCTCTCTCTCTCTCTCTCTCTCTCTCTCTCTCTCTCTCTCTCTCTCTCTCTCTATCTATCTCTCTATCTCTCTCTCTCTATCTCTTCCCTCTATCTCTCTTTCTTCCCTCCTATCTCTCTCTCTTTCTTCCCTCCTATCTCTCTCTCTTTCTTCTTTCTTCTTTCTCTCTTTCTCTCTTTCTCTCTTTCTCTCTTTCTCTCTTTCTCTCTTTCTCTCTTTTTCTCTTTCTCTCTTTCTCTCTTTTTCTCTTTCTCTCTTTCTCTTTCTCTTTCTCTCTCTCTCTCTCTCTCTCTCTCTCTCTTTCTTCTCTCTCTCTCTCTCTTTCTTCTCTCTCTCTCTCTCTCTCTCTCTCTCTCTCTCTCTCTCTCTCTCTCTCTCTCTCTCTCTCTCTCTCTCTCTCTCTCTCTCTCTCTCTCTCTCTCTCTCTCTTTCTTCTCTCTCTTCTCTCTCTCTCTCTTTCTTCTCTCTCTCTCTCTCTCTTTCTTCTCTCTCTCTCTCTCTCTTTCTTCTCTCTCTCTCTCTCTTTCTTCTCTCTCTCTCTCTCTTTCTTCTCTCTCTCTCTCTCTCTTTCTTCTCTCTCTCTCTCTCTCTTTCTTCTCTCTCTCTCTCTCTTTCTTCCCTCTCTTTCTTCCCTCTATCTCTCCCTCATGATTCTGTGGACTCACCGTATCTTAGGAAAGAAAACCAAATGTATGCTTACCTGATAAATGTATTTATTTCTGGATACGGTGAGTCCACGGCCCGCCCTTTATTTTAAGACCGTTATTTTTAACTTATAACCTCAGGCACCTCTACACCTTGTTATTTCCTTTTTCTCCATTTTCCTGGGAAGGGAAGTGACATATAGCAGCTTTGCTGTGGTGCTCTTTGCCTCCTCCTGCTGGCCAGTAGTGATATTTCCAACAGTAATTGATGATTCCGTGGACTCATCGTATCTGGAAATAAATAAATTTATCAGGTAAGCATACATTTTTTTTTTTTGTAGCCCTTTGTGTAGTATAATAAGTGCCATTGTGACAACCCCATTGGTCATAGACTGACTGAGATTATCTGTCTGATTTCTACTTAACACTAATTAAATATTGACTTTTAATGTTAGTATTATTTGGGTGTCGCAGGTAATGATGGCGTTGTCAAACCATTTGAATGCTGTGGAGTCAGAGAAGCAGAAACTGCGAGCACAGGTTCGTCGGCTTTGCCAGGAAAACCAGTGGTTACGTGATGAGCTGGCCAATACCCAGCAGAAGCTGCAGAGGAGTGAGCAGTCTGTGGCGCAGTTGGAGGAAGAAAAGAAACATCTAGAGTTCATGAATCAGCTGAAAAAATATGACGACGATATTTCTCCATCCGTATGTAGCTTAACATAAGCCTTACATGAATACATTTTTTTTATTTGTACGGATGTTTGTATCTCAGTCCCATATTAACTGATTACTGCATCCAGTTTTACTTCTCTTTTTTTGTTTTTTGAGTCAGAAGTAACAGCATGGCTAAAATATCCATCTTTATTCAGGAGTAGAGCAAAATATACAACGTTTCGGGCTACAAGCCCTTAATCATGCAATATCTGTTTTTGAAAAGCCCTTAGCAAACAGTAGCATCTTTGGCAATTAAAGAGCCCTGTTTAAGCTGTATTGTCCCCTTCCAAACAAATTTCTTATATGCTTGTAGTGCACTCATTGTTAGCTCAAGTATTTGTAATTTAATATTTAGTTTTCTCCTGTTAAGTGTGGTCAGTCCACGGGTCATCATTACTTCTGGGATATTATCTCCTCCCCTACAGGAAGTGCAAGAGGATTCACCCAGCAGAGCTGCTATATAGCTCCTCCCCTCTACGTCACCTCCAGTCATTCTCTTGCACCCAACGAATAGATAGGATGTGTGAGAGGACTGTGGTGATTTAATTAGTTTATTACCTTCAATCAAAAGTTTGTTATTTTATAATAGCACCGGAGTGTGTTATTCATTCTCTGGTAGAATTTGAAGAAGAATCTACCTGAGTTTTTTTCTATGATTTTAGCCGGAGTAGTTAAGATCATATTGCTGTTTCTCGGCCATCTGAGGAGAGGTAAACTTCAGATCAGGGGACAGCGGGCAGATTAATCTGCAAAGAGGTATGTAGCAATTTGTTATTTTCTGACATGGAATTGATGAGAAAATCCTGCCATACCGTTATAATGTAAACTCAGCCTTAAATGCAGTAGATGTAGCTGGTATCAGGCTGTCATGTATGTATATTTTACACTTCAGTATTCTGGGGGATGGTACTTCACTGGATTATACTGTATGCATAGACTTAACCTAATTTGCAGGGACTTGCAATAGGTTTTAAATAACAATTAATTTATTGAGGTTAAACGTTTTTTTGCTGGCATGTAAAAACGTTTATTTCTCTGAGGTACTGGGTGAAAAAATGTTTTGGGCACTATTTTCTCCACTTGGCAATAGTTTTGTTTAATTGAAAGCAGTTCACTGATCTCTCTCACTGTTATGTGTGAGGGGGAGGGGCCATTTTTGGCGCTTTTACTACGCATCAAAAAATCTCAGTCAGAGGTTCATTTTCTTCCTGCATGATCCGGTTCATCTTACAGAACTCAGGGATCTCCAAAGCCTTGTTTGAGGGAGGTAATCATCACAGCAGAGCTGTGAAGAGTGTAGTTTACTGTGATAAAAAACGTTTTTTTTTTGTGTATTTTTTTTCTGCTGCCAGGGTTAGTTATCCTTGCTAATGGGAACAATCCTTTGCTAAAATTGTTTATTTCTTACAAAGATTTGATGCTATAACTTAGTTATTTTCAACTGTCATAATTTTTTCTGTGCTTCTTATAAGCACAGTTCGTTTTCATATTATTGTAAATTACTTAAAAAGCATTTCCAAGTTGCTAGTTAATTGCTAGTGTGTTAAACATGTCTGATTCAGAGGAAGATACATGTGCTATATGTGCTAATGTCAAAGTGGAGCCCAATAGAAATTTATGTACTAACTGTATTGATGCTACTTTAAATAAGAGTCAATCTGTACAAATTGAACATTTCTCCAACATAGGTGTGTCCGGTCCACGGCGTCATCCTTACTTGTGGGATATTCTCTTCCCCAACAGGAAATGGCAAAGAGCCCAGCAAAGCTGGTCACATGAACCCTCCTAGGCTCCGCCTACCCCAGTCATTCTCTTTGCCGTTGTACAGGCAACATCTCCACGGAGATGGCTTAGAGTTTTTTAGTGTTTAACTGTAGTTTTTATTATTCAATCAAGAGTTTGTTATTTTAAAATAGTGCTGGTATGTACTATTTACTCTGAAACAGAAAAGAGATGAAGATTTCTGTTTGTAAGAGGAAAATGATTTTAGCAACCGTTACTAAAATCCATGGCTGTTCCACACAGGACTGTTGAGAGGAATTAACTTCAGTTGGGGGAACAGTGAGCAGACTTTTGCTGCTTGAGGTATGACACATTCTAACAAGACGATGTAATGCTGGAAGCTGTCATTTTCCCTATGGGATCCGGTAAGCCATTTTTATTACAGACAGTAAATAAGGGCTTCACAAGGGCTTATTAAGACTGTAGACATTTTCTGGGCTAAATCGATTCATATATACACATATTTAGCCTTGAGGAATCATTTAATCTGGGTATTTTTGTAAAATAATATCGGCAGGCACTGGTTTAGACACCTTATTCTCTAGGGGCTTTCCCTAATCATAGGCAGAGCCTCATTTTCGCGCCGGTATTGCGCACTTGTTTTTGAGAAGCATGACATGCAGTCGCATGTGTGAGGAGCTCTGATACATAGAAAAGACTTTCTGAAGGCGTCATTTGGTATCGTATTCCCCTTTGGGCTTGGTTGGGTCTCAGCAAAGCAGATACCAGGGACTGTAAAGGGGTTAAAGATAAAAACGGCTCCGGTTCCGTTATTTTAAGGGTTAAAGCTTCCAAATTTGGTGTGCAATACTTTTAAGGCTTTAAGACACTGTTTTAGATACTGAAGAGCATGAGGACGCTGATGATAATGGTTCTGATATGCCCCTACACCAGTCTGAGGGGGCCAGGGAGGTTTTGTCTGAGGGAGAAATTTCAGATTCAGGGAAAATTTCTCAACAAGCTGAACCCGATGTGATTACATTTAAATTTAAGTTGGAACATCTCCGCGCTCTGCTTAAGGAGGTGTTATCCACTCTGGATGATTGTGAGAATTTGATCATCCCAGAGAAACTATGTAAAATGGACAAGTTCCTAGAGGTCCCGGGGCCCCCAGAAGCTTTTCCTATACCCAAGCGGGTGGCGGACATTGTAAATAAAGAATGGGAAAGGCCCGGTATACCTTTCGTCCCTCCCCCCATATTTAAAAAATTGTTTCCTATGGTCGACCCCAGAAAGGACTTATGGCAGACAGTCCCCAAGGTCGAGGGGGCGGTTTCTACTTTAAACAAACGCACCACTATACCCATAGAAGATAGTTGTGCTTTCAAAGATCCTATGGATAAAAAATTAGAAGGTTTGCTTAAAAAGATGTTTGTTCAGCAAGGTTACCTTCTACAACCAATTTCATGCATTGTCCCTGTCACTACAGCCGCGTGTTTCTGGTTCGATGAGCTAGAAAAGGCGATCGATAGTGATTCTCCTCCTTATGAGGAGATTATGGACAGAATCCGTGCTCTCAAATTGGCTAATTCTTTCACCCTAGACGCCACTTTGCAATTGGCTAGGTTAGCGGCGAAAAATTCTGGGTTTGCTATTGTGGCGCGCAGAGCGCTTTGGTTGAAATCTTGGTCAGCGGATGCGTCTTCCAAGAACAAATTGCTTAACATTCCTTTCAAGGGGAAAACGCTGTTTGGCCCTGACTTGAAAGAGATTATCTCTGATATCACTGGGGGTAAGGGCCACGCCCTTCCTCAGGATAGGTCTTTCAAGGCCAAAAATAAACCTAATTTTCATCCCTTTCGTAGAAACGGACCAGCCCCAAGTGCTACGTCCTCTAAGCAAGAGAGTAATACTTCTCAAGCCAAGCCAGCCTGGAGACCAATGCAAGGCTGGAACAAGGGAAAGCAGGCCAAGAAACCTGCCACTGCTACCAAGACAGCATGAAATGTTGGCCCCCGATCCGGGACCGGATCTGGTGGGGGGCAGACTCTCTCTCTTCGCTCAGGCTTGGGCAAGAGATGTTCTGGATCCTTGGGCACTAGAAATAGTCTCCCAAGGTTATCTTCTGGAATTCAAGGGGCTTCCCCCAAGGGGGAGGTTCCACAGGTCTCAATTGTCTTCAGACCACATAAAGAGACAGGCATTCTTACATTGTGTAGAAGACCTGTTAAAAATGGGAGTGATTCATCCTGTTCCATTAGGAGAACAAGGGATGGGATTCTACTCCAATCTGTTCGTAGTTCCCAAAAAAGAGGGAACGTTCAGACCAATCTTAGATCTCAAGATCCTAAACAAGTTTCTCAAGGTTCCATCGTTCAAAATGGAAACTATTCGAACAATTCTTCCTTCCATCCAGGAAGGTCAATTCTTGACCACGGTGGATTTAAAGGATGCGTATCTACATATTCCTATCCACAAGGAACATCATCGGTTCCTAAGGTTCGCATTCCTGGACAAGCATTACCAGTTCGTGGCACTTCCTTTCGGATTAGCCACTGCTCCAAGGATTTTCACAAAGGTACTAGGGTCCCTTCTAGCGGTACTAAGACCAAGGGGCATTGCAGTAGTACCTTACTTGGACGACATTCTGATTCAAGCGTCGTCCCTTCCTCAAGCAAAGGCTCACACGGACATAGTCCTGGCCTTTCTCAGATCTCACGGATGGAAAGTGAACGTAGAAAAGAGTTCTCTATCTCCGTCAACAAGGGTTCCCTTCTTGGGAACAATAATAGACTCCTTAGAAATGAGGATTTTTCTGACAGAGGCCAGAAAAACAAAACTTCTAAACTCTTGTCAAACACTTCATTCCGTTCCTCTTCCTTCCATAGCGCAGTGCATGGAAGTAATAGGTTTGATGGTAGCGGCAATGGACATAGTTCCTTTTGCGCGCATTCATCTAAGACCATTACAACTGTGCATGCTCAGTCAGTGGAATGGGGACTATACAGACTTGTCTCCGACGATTCAAGTAAATCAGAGGACCAGAGACTCACTCCGTTGGTGGCTGTCCCTGGACAACCTGTCACAAGGGATGACCTTCCGCAGACCAGAGTGGGTCATTGTCACGACCGACGCCAGTCTGATGGGCTGGGGCGCGGTCTGGGGACCCCTGAAAGCTCAGGGTCTTTGGTCTCGGGAAGAATCTCTTCTACCGATAAATATTCTGGAACTGAGAGCGATATTCAATGCTCTCAAGGCTTGGCCTCAGCTAGCAAAGGCCAAGTTCATACGGTTTCAATCAGACAACATGACGACTGTTGCGTACATCAACCATCAGGGGGGAACAAGGAGTTCCCTGGCGATGGAAGAAGTGACCAAAATCATTCATTGGGCGGAGACTCACTCCTGCCACCTGTCTGCAATCCACATTCCAGGGGTGGAAAATTGGGAAGCGGATTTTCTGAGTCGTCAGACATTACATCCGGGGGAGTGGGAACTCCATCCGGAAATCTTTGCCCAAATTACTCAATTGTGGGGCATTCCAGACATGGATCTGATGGCCTCTCGTCAGAACTTCAAGGTTCCTTGCTACGGGTCCAGATCCAGGGATCCCAAGGCGACTCTAGTAGATGCACTAGTAGCACCTTGGACCTTCAAACTAGCTTATGTATTCCCGCCGTTTCCTCTCATCCCCAGGCTGGTAGCCAGGATCAATCAGGAGAGGGCGTCGGTGATCTTGATAGCTCCTGCGTGGCCACGCAGGACTTGGTATGCAGATCTGGTGAATATGTCATCGGCTCCACCATGGAAGCTACCTTTGAGACGAGACCTTCTTGTTCAAGGTCCGTTCGAACATCCGAATCTGGTCTCACTCCAGCTGACTGCTTGGAGATTGAACGCTTGATCTTATCAAAACGAGGGTTCTCAGATTCTGTTATTGATACTCTTGTTCAGGCCAGAAAGCCTGTAACTAGAAAAATTTACCACAAAATATGGAAAAAATATATCTGTTGGTGTGAATCTAAAGGATTCCCTTGGAACAAGGTAAAGATTCCTAAGATTCTATCCTTTCTTCAAGAAGGATTGGAGAAAGGATTATCTGCAAGTTCCTTGAAGGGACAGATTTCTGCCTTGTCTGTGTTACTTCACAAAAAGCTGGCAGCTGTGCCAGATGTTCAAGCTTTTGTTCAGGCTCTGGTTAGAATCAAGCCTGTTTACAAACCTTTGACTCCTCCTTGGAGTCTCAACTTAGTTCTTTCAGTTCTTCAGGGGGTTCCGTTTGAACCCTTACATTCCGTTGATATTAAGTTATTATCTTGGAAAGTTTTGTTTTTGGTTGCAATTTCTTCTGCTAGAAGAGTTTCAGAATTATCTGCTCTGCAGTGTTCTCCTCCTTATCTGGTTTTCCATGCAGATAAGGTGGTTTTACGTACTAAACCTGGTTTTCTTCCGAAAGTTGTTTCTAACAAGAACATTAACCAGGAGATAGTCGTGCCTTCTTTGTGTCCGAATCCAGTTTCAAGAAGGAACGTTTGTTGCACAATTTAGATGTTGTTCGCGCTCTAAAATTCTATTTGGATGCTACAAAGGATTTTAGACAAACATCTTCCTTGTTTGTTGTTTATTCTGGTAAAAGGAGAGGTCAAAAAGCAACTTCTACCTCTCTCTCTTTTTGGATTAAAAGCATCATCAGATTGGCTTACGAGACTGCCGGACGGCAGCCTCCTGAAAGAATCACAGCTCATTCCACTAGGGCTGTGGCTTCCACATGGGCCTTCAAGAACGAGGCTTCTGTTGATCAGATATGTAGGGCAGCGACTTGGTCTTCACTGCACACTTTTACCAAATTTTACAAGTTTGATACTTTTGCTTCTTCTGAGGCTATTTTTGGGAGAAAGGTTTTGCAAGCCGTGGTGCCTTCCATTTAGGTGACCTGATTTGCTCCCTCCCTTCATCCGTGTCCTAAAGCTTTGGTATTGGTTCCCACAAGTAAGGATGACGCCGTGGACCGGACACACCTATGTTGGAGAAAACAGAATTTATGTTTACCTGATAAATTACTTTCTCCAACGGTGTGTCCGGTCCACGGCCCGCCCTGGTTTTTTAATCAGGTCTGATAATTATTTTCTTTAACTACAGTCACCACGGTATCATATGGTTTCTCCTATGCAAATATTCCTCCTTAACGTCGGTCGAATGACTGGGGTAGGCGGAGCCTAGGAGGGATCATGTGACCAGCTTTGCTGGGCTCTTTGCCATTTCCTGTTGGGGAAGAGAATATCCCACAAGTAAGGATGACGCCGTGGACCGGACACACCGTTGGAGAAAGTAATTTATCAGGTAAACATAAATTCTGTTATTTCACCAGACAACGAGGGGAGAGTTATGCCGACTAACTCGCCTCACGTGTCAGTACCTACATCTCCCGCTCGGGAGGTGCGTGATATTGTAGCGCCGAGTACATCTGGGCGGCCATTTCAAATCACATTACAGGATATGGCTACTGTTATGACTGAAGTTTTGGCTAAATTACCAGAACTTAGAGGCAAGTGTGATCACTCTGGGTTGAGAACAGAGTGTGCTGATAATATTAGGGCCATGTCAGACACTGCGTCACAGGCGGCAGAACATGAGGACGGAGAACTTCATTCTGTGGGTGACGGTTCTGATCCAAATAGATTGGATTCAGATATTTCAAACTTTAAATTTAAGCTGGAAAACCTCCGTGTATTACTAGGGGAGGTGTTAGCGGCTCTGAATGATTGTAACACAGTTGCAATACCAGAGAAAATGTGTAGGTTGGATAAATATTTTGCGGTACCGGCGAGTACTGATGTTTTTCCTATACCTAAGAGACTTACTGAAATTGTTACTAAGGAGTGGGATAGGCCCGGTGTACCGTTCTCACCCCCTCCGATATTTAGAAAAATGTTTCCAATAGACGCCACCACACGGGACTTATGGCAAACGGTCCCTAAGGTGGAGGGAGCAGTTTCTACTTTAGCTAAGCGTACCACTATCCCGGTGGAGGATAGCTGTGCCTTTTCTGATCCAATGGATAAAAAATTAGAGGGTTACCTTAAGAAAATGTTTGTTCAACAAGGTTTTATATTGCAATCTCTTGCATGTATTGCGCCTGTCACGGCTGCAGCAGCATTTTGGTTTGAGTCTCTGGAAGAGACACTTCAATCATCTACACTAGATGAGATTACAGACAAACTTAGAACCCTTAAGTTAGCTAACTCATTTATTTCAGATGCCGTAGTACATTTAACTAAACTTACGGCTAAGAATTCCGGATTTGCCATTCAGGCACGCAGAGCACTGTGGCTAAAATCCTGGTCAGCTGATGTTACTTCCAAATCTAAATTGCTTAATATACCCTTCAAAGGGCAAACCTTGTTCGGGCCCGGGTTGAAGGAGATTATCGCTGACATTACAGGAGGTAAAGGCCATGCCCTGCCTCAGGACAAAGCCAAACCTAGGGCTAGACAGTCTAATTTTCGTTCCTTTCGTAATTTCAAAGCAGGAACAGCATCAACCTCCTCTGCACCAAAACAGGAAGGAGCTGTTGCTCGCTACAGACAAGGCTGGAAACCTAACCAGTCCTGGAACAAGGGCAAGCAGGCCAGGAAACCTGCTGCTGCCCCTAAGACAGCATGAATCGAGGGCCCCCGATCCGGGACCGGATCTAGTAGGGGGCAGACTTTCTCTCTTCGCCCAGGCTTGGGCAAGAGATGTTCAGGATCCCTGGGCGTTAGAGATCATATCTCAGGGATACCTTCTGGACTTCAAATCCTCTCCCCCAAGAGGGAGATTTCATCTGTCAAGGTTATCAACAAACCAAATAAAGAAAGCAGCGTTCCTACGCTGCGTACAAGATCTTTTATTAATGGGAGTGATCCATCCAGTTCCGCGGTCGGAACAAGGACAAGGGTTTTACTCAAATCTGTTTGTAGTTCCCAAAAAAGAGGGAACTTTCAGGCCAATCTTGGATTTAAAGATCCTAAACAAATTCCTAAGAGTTCCATCGTTCAAGATGGACACGATTCGAACAATTCTGCCCATGATCCAAGAGGGTCAGTACATGACCACAGTGGATTTAAAGGATGCTTACCTTCACATACCGATTCACAGAGATCATTACCGGTATCTAAGGTTTGCCTTTCTAGACAGGCATTACCAGTTTGTAGCTCTTCCATTCGGACTGGCTACGGCTCCAAGAATCTTCACAAAGGTTCTGGGTACTCTTCTGGCGGTACTAAGACCGCGAGGAATTTCGGTAGCTCCGTACCTAGACAACATTCTGATACAAGCTTCAAGCTTTCAAACTGCCAAGTCTCATACAGAGTTAGTACTGGCATTTCTAAGGTCGCATGGATGGAAGGTGAACGAAAAGAAGAGTTCTCTCTTTCCACTCACAAGAGTTCCCTTCTTGGGGACTCTGATAGATTCTGTAGAAATGAAGATTTACCTGACAGAAGACAGGTTAACAAAGCTTCAAAATGCATGCCGGGTCCTTCATTCCATTCAACACCCGTCAGTAGCTCAATGCATGGAGGTGATCGGCTTAATGGTAGCGGCAATGGACGTAGTACCTTTTGCACGCCTACATCTCAGACCGCTGCAATTGTGCATGCTAAGTCAGTGGAATGGGGATTACTCAGATTTGTCCCCCACTCTGAATCTGAATCAAGAGACCAGAAACTCTCTTCTATGGTGGCTTTATCGGCCACACCTGTCCAGGGGGATGCCATTCAGCAGGCCAGACTGGTCAATTGTAACAACAGACGCCAGCCTACTAGGTTGGGGCGCTGTCTGGAATTCTCTGAAGGCTCAGGGACTATGGAATCAGGAGGAGAGTCTCCTTCCAATAAACATTCTGGAATTGAGAGCAGTTCTCAATGCCCTTCTGGCTTGGCCCCAGTTAACAACTCGGGGGTTCATCAGGTTTCAGTCGGACAACATCACGACTGTAGCTTACATCAACCATCAGGGAGGGACAAGAAGCTCCCTAGCAATGATGGAAGTATCGAAGATAATTCGCTGGGCAGAGTCTCACTCTTGCCATCTCTTCAATCCACATCCCGGGAGTGGAGAACTGGGAGGCGGATTTCTTAAGTCGTCAGACTTTTCATCCGGGGGAGTGGGAACTTCATCCGGAGGTCTTTGCCCAGATACTTCGACGTTGGGGCAAACCAGAGATAGATCTCATGGCGTCTCGTCAGAACGCCAAGCTTCCTCGCTACGGGTCCAGATCCAGGGATCCGGGAGCGGTTATGATAGATGCTTTGACAGCACCTTGGACCTTCGGGATGGCTTATGTGTTTCCACCCTTCCCGATGCTTCCTCGATTGATTGCCAGAATCAAGCAGGAGAGAGCATCAGTGATTCTAATAGCACCTGCATGGCCACGCAGGACTTGGTATGCAGATCTAGTGGACATGTCATCCTGTCCGCCTTGGTCTCTACCTCTGAAACAGGACCTTCTGATTCAGGGTCCATTCAAACATCAAAATCTAACTTCTCTGAAGCTGACTGCTTGGAAATTGAACGCTTGATTTTATCAAAACGTGGTTTTTCTGAGCCAGTTATTGATACCTTAATACAGGCTAGGAAGCCTGTTACTAGAAGGATTTACCATAAAATATGGCGTAAATACTTATATTGGTGCGAATCCAAGAGTTACTCATGGAGTAAGGTTAGGATTCCAAGGATATTGTCTTTTCTACAAGAAGGTTTAGAAAAGGGGTTATCCGCTAGTTCTTTAAAGGGACAGATTTCAGCTCTGTCCATTCTTTTGCACAAACGTCTGTCAGAAGTTCCGGACGTTCAAGCTTTTTGTCAGGCTTTAGCTAGGATCAAGCCTGTGTTTAAAACTGTTGCTCCACCATGGAGTTTGAACTTAGTTCTTAATGTTTTACAGGGTGTTCCGTTTGAACCCCTTCATTCCATTGATATCAAGTTGTTATCTTGGAAAGTTCTGTTTTTAATGGCTATTTCCTCAGCTCGAAGAGTCTCTGAGTTATCTGCCTTACATTGTGATTCTCCTTATCTGATTTTTCATTCAGACAAGGTAGTTCTGCGTACTAAACCTGGGTTCCTACCTAAGGTGGTCACTAACAGGAATATCAATCAAGAGATTGTTGTTCCATCCTTGTGTCCTAATCCTTCCTCGAAGAAGGAACGTCTGCTACACAATCTAGATGTAGTCCGTGCCCTGAAATTTTATCTACAGGCAACTAAGGAGTTTCGGCAAACGTCTTCCCTGTTTGTCGTTTATTCTGGCCAGAGGAGAGGTCAAAAAGCTTCGGCTACCTCTCTCTCGTTTTGGCTTCGTAGCATAATACGATTAGCCTATGAAACTGCTGGACAGCAGCCTCCTGAAAGAATTACAGCTCATTCTACTAGAGCTGTGGCTTCCACTTGGGCCTTTAAGAATGAGGCTTCTGTTGAACAGATTTGCAAGGCTGCAACTTGGTCTTCTCTTCATACTTTTTCCAAATTTTACAAATTTGACACTTTTGCTTCTTCGGAGGCTGTTTTTGGGAGAAAGGTTCTTCAGGCAGTGGTTCCCTCCGTATAAAGAGCCTGCCTGTCCCTCCCGTCATCCGTGTACTTTTGCTTTGGTATTGGTATCCCAGAAGTAATGATGACCCGTGGACTGACCACACTTAACAGGAGAAAACAAAATTTATGCTTACCTGATAAATTCCTTTCTCCTGTAGTGTGGTCAGTCCACGGCCCGCCCTGTTTTTTATGGCAGGCTAAAGATTTTTTTGGATTATACTCCAGTCACCACTACACCCTTGGGCTTCTCCTTTCTCGTTGGTCCTTTGGTCGAATGACTGGAGGTGACGTAGAGGGGAGGAGCTATATAGCAGCTCTGCTGGGTGAATCCTCTTGCACTTCCTGTAGGGGAGGAGATAATATCCCAGAAGTAATGATGACCCGTGGACTGACCACACTACAGGAGAAAGGAATTTATCAGGTAAGCATAAATTTTGTTTTTTTGCTAGTCTGTGCATAAAGTGTTAAGTCACCTCCAGAATTGAGATATGCAGTTTTCTAGTTAAAGCTACTTAAAGAGACATGTGAGCAAAAGAAAGACCTTCATAATTCAGAAAACAATGTACAGTTTTACAAACATTTTCAATGTACTTTTTAATGGCTTCCTTTATTGAAACTTAAAGGGACAGTCTACACCAGAATTTGTATTGTTTAAAAAGATAGATAATCCCTTTATTACCCATTCCCCAGTTTTGCACAACCAACACAGTTATATAACACTTTTTACCTCTGTGATAACCTTGTAGCTAAGCCTCTGCAAACTGCCCCCTTATTTCAGTTCTTTTGACAGACATACATTTTAGCTAATCAGTGCTGGCTCACCTGAACTCCACGTGCTTGAGCACAGTGTTATCTATATGACACACATGAACTAACACCCTCTAGTGGTAAAAAACTGTCAAAATGCCCTGAGAGAAGAGACGGCCTTCAAGGGCTTAGAAATTAGCATATGAACCTCCTAGGTTTAGCTTTCAACTAAGAATACCAAGAGAACAAAGCAAAATTGGTGATAAAAATAAATTGTAAAATTATTAAAAATTACATTCTCTATCTGAATCATGAAAGTTTATTTTGGACTAGACTGTCCCTTTAAACTTTTTTTTGATGAGATCATACTGAGGTAGGTTAAGTAGCGTACATGTGTCTTTAGCACTATGTTCCTGTAGCAGTGGGGTGTAATAATGTTGTACAAGAAACCGATACAGGGAGCTTTAAAATGCAGTACAACTCTACTGTAACATAAGCTAATGCTGTGTAGCTAGAAGCACTACATAAAAAAGATAAGGATTTACACATACTGAGAGTACATCTGTCTTTGGATAGGAGACATCCAAGGAGTGTGTGCTGCAGTAAGTGAATGCTGAGCTGTGGGTGTTCTGAACACCTGGGGGCTGCAGGTCAATAATTTATAGCCACATATAAAGTTATAATTATTACACACAAATAAGGTAAGGTTGCTGGGTACCCTCTATCTTCTGTTCTCTCCTTTTAGGGGGCACTTTTGATTTTTAACCACCAAAAGCACACATTTTTTCCCCTGGGGCTGCAAAGACTAGTACAGAGGGCCAAATAAGGCACTCGGACCGCCAGTTGGCTATCCCTGTCTTAACACTACCTGATGCAGCAAAAGCTCCCCCTACATGTAGCTTGTCAAACATTGCTACACACAATACTGCCACATAGTATTCATGCTCCTGAGCCTCATGGAAAGGTTTCCATGTCCCTTTAACACTAGTGTCTTTTGTATAGTAAAATAAAATGCATGTGATGTAATAGATTTAATGCTGCTTGAGCTACGTGAATTAGTGCACAACCGGTTTGAGCAGTTCTGCAGTTATTGCTGATTGCGTCATTTTAAGATTTGATATCTTCCTTTGTTTTTAAGGATGATAAAGACAGTGATTCTAATAAGGAACCTCTGGATGACCTGTTTCCCAATGACGACGATGATCAAGGCCCAGGAAGTAAGTGTACTGCAGGTGATGTGGCTCTGCTAGCTCATTATTACAGGAAGTCATCCTCTCATACTGCTCACTGCAGTACATACATCCGGAGGATAAACTTTTTAGTTTCAGTGCTAGTCCGTTGTTTTGTGGCCCTGCACTGTGTGTCATTTTTTTTAAAGAAACAGTGTATTGTAAAATTGGCTTCCTCTTAAAGAGTTTCTAAGGACTTGTTATACCAGCGGCAGAGTATACTATGCATGGGGATTTATGTGAAATAGTTGTTTTTTGCTCTTTAAAACCACAACCCAACCAAATGGGCTGAGCCTGCAGGGAAAGCAGGCCTCCCTATTTTTTTTCTATATGTATAAAGGTATTCTTATCTTTGTCTGTATACACAAAAGACCATTACTTAGAAAGTGAAATTAACATTTAACATTTTACTACCTATCTCTCCAAACCCACTGTGATCTCTTCTGCTGCTTCTTGTTAGCATGGTTTATTTTATAGCCATAGCTACTGTACTAAATTTCTTTCATAAGGTGGTTAGAGTCCATGAGCCATAACATTTGTTATTAAGCTGCCTCTACCTAGAGGCAGGCAAATATAACCCAAAACATTAAGAGCTTTAATAATCCCTCCTGCTTCCCCATAGTTTTCATTTTTGCCTTCTCAAGATAACTGGTGAATGGTGCATTGCTGTTAATTTAGAACGACTGAAAGGGGTGCTCAAATTGTCTCTGAGGCCCGTCATACCCCTCAGAGAACCAAGAAAGAGGTCAGGGGGGTGCACAGGAGTACTATGGCTGGTGAGTGTAAATCTCTTGCTGGAGTTGTTCACCAGCCTGCCACAGTGGTCACTGGGACTGGTTCTGAGTCACCTATTGTTGGCACATTGGGGCGCTTCCTACCAAAGATCCTGAGTTGGTGACATATAACTTGAATGAGGACATTGCTGCATTTCAGGTAAGTGTGGCTGTGGGTGCACACAAGGTAAGTAGAAGTTTATTTCTTTTTCGTAAAATGATGATGGGCCACAGTACTACATAACATATGGGATATATTTCCAGCCACTAGGAAATTTGCCTTGTACTTGTCCATTACTGTCTATCCTTCTGAAGCTAAAATAACATATACAAAATAGTGATGGTTTGTTTAGTGGCTGTCCCCAAACTAATTAAGCACAAGCATAAATCTGGGGATGTAACTTAGTCTTCTGAGGTAAATATGCAAAATATTTTAAAATGTGTGCTTATAACCTAAAAGGTTCAGATTTAATAGCATCCTCTAGGCAGGTGTTTTTTTGCAAGGACATTTAGGCAGCTGTACACCACAGCACATTCTTATGTGATGTACGGTGTACCCAATTTACTATATGTGTAATTATATATTGTACTGAACATAATGACATGGTGCCATTACCATTTATTTATAACTATCTGCACTATTAATACTTATAAGTCAATTAAGAATTGTACTTTCATTGTTGCCAGGGGATGTAAACATATATATATTTTTTTTTATTTTTTTTTTATGTCAGTCTGCATTTTATATACTGATATAGATTTTATGCTCTTTGGAATATTATTTGCAGTAATGAACCTCATGCAGGTTATTTACACTATTATGATATACAAATTGCTAAGTGTTGTAAAAAAATCCCCCCCCCCCCCCCAAATAAATACACTCCCTAATCTAAGAATAAACGACCAATAGCCCTTAAGAGGGCTTTTTTGTAGGACATTGCCCTAAATAAATCAGCTATTTTACATTAAAAATAAACAAAGTCCCCCCTAACAGTAAAAAAAAACCCCCACCCACCAAACCCCCCCCCAAAAAAAAACAACTAACACTAATAAACCTAAACTACCAATGGCCCCTAAAGGGGGGCATTTGTATGGGCATTGCCCTTTAAAAGGGCGTTCAGCTCTTTTTCACTGCCCTTAAAAGGGCATTCAGCTATTTTGCAAATTGCCCAATAAACCCTAATCTAAAAAAACAACCCCCCCTCCAAAAACCCTAACCCTAAAGCCCCAAATAGGTACTCATAGTTTCAGAAGTCCGGCGGAGAAGGTCTTCTTCCAGGCAGGTTCATCATCTTCATCCACAGCGAACGCAGAGCGGAGGTCCGGAGCGGTCTTCCCAGATGTGGCGTTCCTTGGCAATGGTCCTTTCAAAATCGGCCAATAGGATGAAAGCTACTGAAATCTTATTGGCTGATTTGAACAGCCAATAGGATTTTAGTAGCTCTAATCCTATTGGCTGTTTTGAAAAATTCAACCAATAGAAATGCATGGTACCCCAAATTGCAGGACCTTGCATTCAGTATATGACGGACATCAAATGAAGAGGAGCCTCCATGCCGCCGAATATTGCCACATCTGGGAAGACCGCTCTGGACTTCCGCTCTGTGAAGCCTTCGCTGTGGATGAATATGATGGACCCACCTGGAAGAAGTGCGTACCTTTTTGGGGCCTTAGTGTTAGGTTTTTGTTTTTTTTTATTTGGTGGGTGACTGTTTATTTTTAATGTAAATGAGCTGATTTCTTTAGGGCAATGCTCTACAAAAAGCCCTTCGTAAGGGCTATTAGTAGCTTAGTATTAGATTAGGGGGTGTTTTTATTTTGGAGGGGATTTTTTCTTCATAAATGGAAAGAGTCCACAGCTGCATTAATTACTTTTGGGAATTCAGAACCTGGCCACCAGGAGGAGGTAAAGACACCCCAGTCAAAGGCTTAAATACTCCTCCCACTCCCTTCATCCCCCAGTCATTCTTTGTCTTTCGTTCCCGGAGGTTGGCAGAGAAGTGTAAGAAGTTTTCGATGGTCTCATATGGAGGGTAGTACTCTTTGGCATGGGACTGGAGTTTTAAGTAGTCCTGTCAGCCTCTCAGTGAGAGCATGGGTGAAAGAGTCCGGAAATGCAGGGTGAGTCTTTCTGCGACACCATCCCGACTCATATTAACAGCTCCATAAGCAATCAGCGTTGACTAGTTTCACTGCCTACTTTTTTCTATCAAGTCAGATTGCAGAAGCAACGCTACTATCTGTCACACTTGAAGGGCTGTGTTCCTGTTCCACGGCATAGATTCCGGTAAGATCGTTTCATTTTACTTTCATCATGGATGTATTGTAATTACAACTGTTTATCCGAGAGGGGCTACAACCTTTCGGGGATAACTTTAACATAGGGTCTCAGTGAGGTCCTTTTTGTATCTAGAAATCAAGGTTTAATCTCTCCTGAGGGGGGTTATTGAACAGGGGGGTTTATAATCCTGTTTATGTTAATCTGTCTGCTACTGTGTAGTGTTGCTTCGGCTCATGGCTATTTTGGAACATAACGGCCTATGTCTAGTGACGCAGCCTTTATGGTCGGGCACACTTTTGCATGGACTGCACGGTTTACCTTGTGAATCCATTTCCGCATTCCTGACCATGTGGCGACGGAGATATCCTGGTCCGCTGGTGTCTGGTTCTCTGGAGTTGGTGAGTGCCCCAGCCATTGGGGGTGTAAGGTGCTGTTTAGATTTTTCTTAGTGGTCCATTTTTTATTCAGTGTCCCAGTTATGGAGGATTCTGATTTTTTTTTTGGAGACGGATGTCTCTGATTTAGACTCTACTTCTTGCAAAGAATATTAATCCCCATCAGTTATGTTTCCGAATGCCGATTTAGAGTGCTCTGTTCCTCGGGATCGGGGAATCAGGTGCCCACTGAGCCATCCGCCTCTGGGGACTCTATTTCCCATGAGACGAGTTCCCTACCACCAACTCTTACTACGCATGCAGGTAACCTAAATGCTCCCGCCGGAGGTTACGACACGGGTCCGCATGGCCATATCTTTGGCGCTGGCGCATCTGCACCGCACCTCCCGGGAGTGTGCTTACGATATTGTCTGTGTTCCGTCAGGGGCTCGTCAGGTGTGGGATCGCCTGGTCCAGTTCAGCCCTCCGGGGGAGCGACTGCCCCTGAGGCCTCAGGGGGTCAATCTTCAGGGCCGGTGTTTTCTTTTGTCCCTGCGGAGGTATGATGCGCCTTTTGTTATAGACTAGCCCGCCTTCGTGTTCTACTAAGGCACGTTTTTGGCGCTGCTGGATCCCACTCTTAATGGGTCTGGGAAATCTCAATATTAATCTTCGACTGGCTTGCATGCATAGACATAAGGGAATGAAGTAATTTTCTTATAGTCTTCGTTATTTGTGTATCCTGTTCCAGTTCTGAGCTTGGAAGTCTCGGACCCCTGTTGGGCTGGTCCTGCGGAGCTGTCCGTTCTTCCTGGGCGATAACCTACGGGTTGCCTTATCTTTTATCTTCATCCGGTGAGGATGATTTTTATTTGGTCTAAAGCTCAGGTTGTGGTATGATGTTTTCTTCTGGAATTGATGCTGGCGATTTTGTGGTTGCACTGTTTACAAAAGTCTGACTGTTCTTTATCCCTCCATCTCGGGGGAGACTCTAGGGGGCCTTGACAGTGCTGGGGCCCCTGGTTTCAGGCTGGTCCTGACTGGGTACAAAGACACGTGGCGCCTTTTTATGTCCGGTTGGTCCTGTCAGGGCGCCTAGTGATCACAATATTATTTGTGTTGTTTTCTTGTTTTAATTTACAAACTTCAACTAGCATCCTGAAAGGACTTGAGGGTCCGTGGTTGCTTAGGGGCATGGGGGATTGGTTCAGTCCTCATTTGCCTTTCAATCTAGTGGGCTGGGACTCCGTTGAGATCCGTGGCGACATGCTCAGTCGTTTCCGATTTTTTGGAAACTAGAGTGTTCCTTGTGGGTTGGTGGCTTGGAGGATTTAGGTAATTCATACCGCCGTTCTTACGGTTTTGCCTTTCATAGTCTCTTTCCTTTTAGAGGTTCTCTTCCTTTGGGTGGAGACTTTATGGACTTCAGTTTTTCTGGCAACTTTGGCCGCTTCATTAGGAAGTGAAGGCCGTGAGGCTCTGTCTTTCTTTGGGAGTTTGTCGTCTCCATATCAGGGGCAATAGGAGGTGTTGTCTCTTTTTCCAAGCTTTTTGCTTAGGGGATGTTTTTCTGCTTGGGTTCGGGATGCTTGCATTCTTCTTCCTTGGGTGTGGTCCTCTGGAACGTTAATCTGAAAAGATTATGGAGACTAGCCTTTCTTCTACTCTTTCGGGTGACTCTGTTCTCGTTCTCATTTCCCTTAGTGTTGCCCTTGGGGCCTTTGGGCTCTAGAGAAATTGCGTGACTTTGTCGCGGCCTAACACCTTGTTGGGGGGGTGTTGACCTCCGGCTAAGGGTGTTCTCTTTCCTTTGGGCTGGGAATTACAAGTGAGTCCTGTAACCGTCCTCCGGGTTTCCCATCCCCTGTGAGGTGTGATTGCTACAGACGGGGTATCTTGTGTTCCCTGGGTGTGTCGTTCGTTTTAGGACGATTTTGGGTCCCGGGTCTAAGGTTCTTGTCTTGGATCCTTCTTAGATGTCTGGAGACTTATAGTCCTGTGGACTGGTTCGGGACGACCCAGTTTTTTCAAGGACCCTATGTTTCGACATAGGGACTAGCTCATTGGACTTGCAAGCGCTCATTGGACTTTCAAGCAGGAAGGCCAGAGTTCACATCTACCTTAGGGTACTGGTTATAAACTTTAAGGCCTTTGGACGGAGTGTGCTCCTCTTCATGTGGAGTTTTTTTTTCTGTTGGGTCAACAGTGTTTTGACCATACTATGGCTTCATGTCTTGTGGACATGTACGCTGTTCCCTTTTGAGTGGATAGTTTATCTTCCTTTATGAGCTTGGGTTCCTCGCTCTGGAGTGTCTTTGTCCTGCCCTGTGTGTAGGAGGTTGGATCAACTGGCTTATTTCTGTAAGGGGCAGCATCTGCTGCTCTGTGGGCTCTGTTCCACCTGTTGGAATTTGATCTCTCTAGGTATAGACTGTCTAAGAGAGCTGTGACAGGTCTTCCTACGGATCTATTGCACTTTTCTTTGTTCCAGGTCCCAGGGGGTTCTCCTTGGCAGTGCCTTATTTTGGAGGAGCGGATTGGGTTGTCACCCGAGCTCTGTTGACCATTCCCTGGAGTCTTGTGATTGGGGTCTTTCTGTCCCCACTGTCTATCAGACATGTCTGTCGCTTGGGCTGGTCCGGTGTTGGAGCAGGATCTGAGATCTGTTGCTCTGCTAAATTCGTCCTCAGAGCATTCGAGGTACGGTAACCCTCTTGAGGTTTCTCCTTTCTCCATATTCAGGATTTGTGGGAAGGACTGGCGGCTCTTAGATAGCCTGCGACGTTATCCGCTGGTTAGTGGATACTTAGCAATCTGAAGGATCCTGTCTTCAGCTGCTTTCTGTTTGCCCTGCAAGTATTTAAGTTTCAGAGTAATTTTTAGATGACTAAAGCGTGCAGTGTTTTTGCTTCAGGTGTTGTTCGTCAGACCTATCTGAGCTTGCTGCACAAGGTTTTGTTTCTTAATGCTTTGATATTCTGAGCTACCTTTTTGTGACTTGGGGACCTTCGTCTTCAGTTGCTTTTTAGAATGCGGTTGCACTGTGTTGCGGGAAGATCCTCTCTGTTTCAGACTCCCGGCCTTATCCCGTGGTTTCTGTTTTTCTGGGGTCTGGACGTTGCCTCCCCTTGTTTCTATGAGACTGGACTCTGTTGGTCTGTAGTTCCTTATGCTAGCTGGACAGCTAGCTCAGCATACTAATTCACTGTGGCTACTCTATAGCAAATTGAGGGGTTACAAGTCAATCTCTGGCGAGGTCTACTCAGCCTTCCTCCTTTCGAGGTTGATATGATGAGCAGTGCCTTGAGCCCCTTAAGGGGTATTAGCCGCACTTTACAAGTACATTCATGTTTTCTCCGTCTCTTTCCTTCTCTGTGGAAGTTTACGGTAGCTTGTTCCCTTTCTTTAGTAAGGGGCGTGTTTGAAGACCGACTGCTGGGCGATGGTGTCTCCTGGAGGCTGTTGACTCATTTGAGTCTAGTTCCTGCGGTCTCTAGCAAGACTTGTGGACTATCTGTGGGTCAGTGTCCTTGGGTCTTTTCCTTTTCCTTTGTTGGGTAGGGGTTTTCAGGCCTGGTGCCCTCAGAATTGGCCGCCTCTTGTACCCTCCAGTTTTTGCATTCATTGTCCTCTATAGCATGGTTATTGTTTTCCCAAAAGTAATGAATGCAGCTTTGGACTCTTTCCATTTATGAAGAACAACATAAATTATGCTTACCTGATGATAATTTTCTTTTCTTCAGATGGAAAGAGTCCACAGCTCCCCGTCCGTTTTTTTTTTTATGCGGGGCGGCCATAATTTTTGTTCTTCTGGCACCTTTTCACCCTGATCTTTCTTCTACTGTTCCTTGTTCCTCGGCAGAATGACTGGGGGATGAGGGGAGTGGGAGGAGTATTTAAGCCTTTGGCTGGGGTGTCTTTGCCTCCTTCTGATGGCCAGGTTCTGAATTCCCAAAAGTAATGAATGCAGCTGTGGACTCTTTCCATCTGAAGAAAAGAAAATTATCAGGTAAGCATAATTTGTTTTTTTATTTTTATAGGGGTATTGGTTTAGGTTTAATTTTATTATTTTGGATAGCTTTGTTTTTTTTGGTATTTTTACTTTTTTATTTTTTGTAGCTTGGGGGGTTGCATTTTTAATACATAGTTGTATACGTTTTTATATATTTTAGGATCCATCAGGAAGAATAGTTCAGGTATCTGGACTGATTCTCTTTGTCCTTCAAGAGATCAAGCGTTTTGTTCTATTTGAAGCAGAGTAATCCTTATTGACCAGCCGTCCTATCTCATGTTACCAAAGATCCTTCAGAGGCGGCAGCCTTTATAAAAGGATTTGGAGGATATGGGAATAATTAATCCCAGTACCTGTGTAACCTCAGGGCCAGTTTTTTTTTTTACCCCAGTCTGTTTATTGTCCAAAGGGATTTACAGTCCTGTCCTGGATTTAACATCCCTAAACATGTTGTTCACAGTTCCCACTTGTATAATAGGAACATTCTTCACTGTTTTTACCCTTAATCCAAAGTTTCAGTTTCTGGCTATTATAGAACTCAAGGATTCTTATCTGCACATCCCTATACACAATTGCTTTCAGCCCCTGAGCTTTGTATGTCTGTAAAACTTTACCAGTTTGCCACCCCATATTGGATTCAATCTTGCCAGTGAACAGAATCAGGACATTTCAGTTGCTCCTTATCTGAATGACATACTAGTGCAAGCTGATTTCCTGTTGATAGCTATTGCTCAGTATCGATGTACCCAAAAGCTTATTATATCCTGCTATATGGGTAGCATTTACAGGAGTCAAGTTTATTTTGCCCCTTTTCACTTGAGAACCGTTTAATGGCTTTGTTACCTCAGTAGTCAAATAATTATTTACATTTGGCATATGGATTGTTTTGGATTTTCTATCAGTCAATTTTTTTCTTGAGGACACATAGTCTGTCTTTGACATTTTGGGACATCCTTCCTTCCTCAGTCTTGGTATATTGTGTCAATGGACGCCAGTCCCTCAGGGTTGGGCCGGTCTGGTTTTCTTGAAGAATGAAATTAATTTGGTAACCTCTAGAGACAAGCTTACAACCAACATTTTGAAACTTCAAGCAATCTTTTGTGCTCTTCAGCCCTGGCCCCTATTGAAGGAGGAGTAGTTTATCATTTCCAGTTGTACAACACCTCGGCAGTGGTTTACATAAATCATCAAGGGGGGTAACTGCTGTCCAATGGCCATGCATGGAAGTGTCTAATATTCTGTTTTAGGCAGAGTGGAATCATTGCTCCCTATTGGCAATTCACATACCAGGTGTGAACAACAGGCTGGTGGATAATCTCAGCAGTCAATCGGTCCATTCAAGAGCGTGGTATCTCCATTAGGACATTTTTGATCGCTCAGTGATCAAATTGGTCTTACATGTCATGGATCTGGTGACCTCTCACTTATATTACACGCTTCAAAGCTATTGTGCAGATCTAAGGATCCAAAGGCTCACACAGTAGATGCATTGATATGTCCGTGGGACTTTCATCTAGCATACCTGTTTCCTTTGTTTGCTTTTCTTCCAACAGTTGTTACTTGCATCAAACAGTAGTCAACGTTGGTAATTTTATTGCTACAGTCTGGCTCCGCAGGATTTGGTATACGGATATAGTGCAGATGATCTCTTGCTCTCCATAGCATCTTCCTCTGAGAGAAGATCTATTGTCTCAAGGCCCTCTTTTCATCAGGATCTTAAATCTCTATAGTTAAAGAATACTGAACCTAAATTTTTTCTTTCATGATTCAGCTAGAGCATGCAATTTTAAGTAACTTTCTAATTTACTCCTATTATCAATTTGGGTAGCTCTTGCTGATTGGTGGATAAATGTTTGGAACATTGAGGCTTTTAGAAGTGAAGCTTTTAGAAGTGACGCACTTTTTTGGACTGTACGGTTCACCTTGTGTTCGGACGTGGTTCCGTTTTCCATTTCTTCATTGCCGACCGTGTGGCGAAGGAACTTTTCTAGACCGCAGGTGTCTGGTCATAGGAGGTGGTGAGTGCCCCAGCCATTGGGGGTGTCAGGTGCAGTTTTTGTTTTTAATACTTTGGTCCATATTTAAATATCCTCTACCAGTTATGGAGGATTCTGATGCTGAGACTCTGCTAATTTCAGATTCAGTTACGGAGGATTCTGATACTGAGGCTATTTTGATTTCAGATTCTGTGTTTGGTGAATCCGAATTGGCCTTGTTGACTCCTGTCAACCAGTTTTGTTCCGTATGCCATTTCAGAGCGCCTGGTTACTTGGGCTCGGGGAATCAAGGCAAGCCATCCACCTCTGGGGGTCCTGTCCTCCAAGAGGCGATTTCCCTACCAATTCATACTTCTACACATGCGGGTGACCCAGTTTCTGATTCCGCCATGCAGGGTGGCGTGCCCCCCCCCCCCCCCCCGCTTCCACATAATGGTGATTGTTCGTTTGCAGTCCAGATGTTTATTGGAGAATGTGCTTGTGCCCTATTGTCCCGGGCCTTCCGCCTTGGGTGTTGTGCCTTTCTTTACAGGATTGCGCGCCTTAGCGTATTGCTCAGACATGTTTTTAAGTTATTGGATGACCCTATCGTTACCAGATACGGGGATTTTCAGTCTGCTAATTCAAATGGTGCACCTCATTAGACATGTGGGGATGAAGTAATCTCCTGATTGTCATTTGTTTGAGATCTTTCCCAGTTTTGTAAGATAGGGCTCAGTTTGGCTGGTCCTGCGGGTAGGCCTGTATCTTTTTGGGCGTTAACCTCCGGGTTGCCTTATATTTTATTTATATCCGATGGGATGTCTTTTTTATTTGTTTTTGTTTCCTTCGGGAACCTTCTGGGATTGATACTCTTTATTACTTCTTCGGAAGTTGTTTTGGACATGTTAGTCCTATGTTAAAAATGTCTGTTTTTCTGTTTTTTCCCCTATGAGGGAGAATTTATGCAGCTTGGCGGCTTGTCCTGTCGGGTTTGTTCGGTCTTGCGGCTTTTCAGACACCTGGCGCTGTTCTACTCGACTGATTAGGGAGAAGCACGGAGTGCTCAGGTTATCATTGTTTTTTCATGTTCAACTAAGCATTCGAGAGGACCTCTGGGTCCGTGAAGTGAGAAGGATTGTTTCAGTCCTTATAGCCTTCAGTCATAGATGACCAGGCAGGGGAGTTTTCTGCTGCGTCACTCTCTCTGGCATCAGAATTTAGAGTTTTCCTCCCCCATGTGGTGGAGGGTTGGAGGGCTTAATGCCCCTTACCACAATTGAGCAGTTTGGCCTCAGTTTTAGGCCTCTGGATTTGTCCTTTTGGACAGCATATACAGGATAACTGTCTAGCATGCGAAAGGTTTGCAGTTTGAAACCGGTTGCAGCTCTTGACACCTTGCAGGTGTATGCCTAAGCTGTTTATAGTGTATCTAGATGCAGCTCTTACTCTTTGACGTGTACTGTCTGTCAGAGTTATAAGAGACCTTCGGGTCTTCTCCCTTATCTCTGGGTGAGTGGCTCTCCTTTTAGGGATCTGTATTTCCGGGTGATGGTTGTTCCCTGTGGGGACTTTGTTTAGCTCAGGGTTTTCCGGAGCTTGGTAGGCGTAGTGCCTTTCTCTTCCTTGTGTTCTCTGCTTGTGCAGAGGTGATAGGGAGACTAGTCCTGCTAGTAGGATTTCTTTTGACCTCAAGGTATCCCTTGGTTGTACTGAGGATCTGAGAAGTATTTTCATACGACTTCTAGCCTTGCTCCTTGGATCATTGGACTTTAGCTAGGGGTTCCTTCCTTCCTTTGGTAGGGGCTTTCAAATTCTTTTCGCTATCCAGATTTTCTGGATATGCACCCATACCCTTGTGTCTGGCTTTTTTGGCCAGTTGAGGTATTTTATTTCTAGGGTAAGGTATGCCTGAACTATTAGGTGGCTTCCGGTTGCTGAAGCTTTGCTTGGCCTTTTTCCTGACCCAGTCTGAGTGTTTTTTTGATCCTGGATCTCAGGGCTGGTCGGGGTGTTCCTCGGTAGTAGGAGCTTGGACTTTGTCCTTGCTCCATCTACCTAACCTGTTCATGGTTGGCCAGGTTTTCGGAGTAATTTTTACTCTTTGTCACAGAGTAGCCCATGACGTCTGGGGGTTAGCCGTGTGACTTGAGCCTCAAGGGTGGTTGGTCCATACCCAACTGCTGGCGTTGTATGTCCAATTTCTGGTGCGCCTTCGGGTTGCATTCCCCTGGTCAGCTTGCCTGTGTTCCCGTGGATCACCTGCTCTGCAGGCGAATGGGTTGGCTGTGCCTCTGCTCGGCAAGCCACTTGTAGGGGGTCCTTTTCTAGGACATCTGTTTTGGGTATTTCTCTTCCCATTAGCCAGTTGACTTCGGGCCTTGAGGACAGTTGTTGCCCTTCCAGCATCATCCCTTTTCTTTAGGGGATACTCTCCTCCCTATGGAGATGGAGTCCTTGCCTGGGGCTTCTCCTAGATGGGAGGCAGAAAGGTGGGATTGGTTCCCCCTGGGGTCTTGCTGACTCCAGGCAGACTTGCTGGGCCTTTATTTGATAGATCCTTAGGTCTATGGCCTTGTTGTCTGTTTTCAGAGTCGGGTTGTACTCTGTGGGGATGGCTGTGCTATCCTTACAGTCGTTCCTGTACCTGTTTCGGGATTCTATTGTTCCCCTGTCTTGGATCCCTGAGGCTGGGTGGGTCCAGCTGGGTGTGGGTCTGCAGGTCAGGATGGCCGAGTGATCTAAGGAACTGCGTTCGGGTCGTAGTCTCCTCTGCATGTGTGAGTTTTGTTGAGTCTATCCTGTTAACTTAGTGCGAGAGTATAGATTTCCTTTCAACTTGCTCCATTGATTAGAAGAGGGTTTACTCTTCCTTCAGGTTTGAGGGTATACTCTCCTTCTTGGGTCGCCTTGATTGAGGTTTTGTGTTCCCCTTTTTAGGGACCTGTGTGTAGGTCCGGCATCTGTCTGGGGGTGGCTTTGCAGTCTGTTTCTTCCTTGACTGCTGCTTCTTCCTTGCAAGTACCCTCTGTGTCGTTCTGGTCTGAACTCTGTGTTCTCAAACTTGGGGATTTTCACCTGGGTGTATTACACACTTTTTCATGGTTGAATACTCTGGTATTCTAGGGTCAGACTCTGGGAGGACTTTGCCTCTTCAGTTGCATTCCGTGCTTGCAGGAGGCTGAAATAGACGTCTGTTCTGTCTCTGTGCCCGGTCTTATCCCGGGTTTCGCTTGGTATAGGCGTGGACTCCTTTCCCTCTTTGGGCCCCTTTGGGTCTCTGTGAATGGGCTCACTCGTGGAGGTGTTCCTTTTGTTTTAGGGGACCTTTCGGTTTCCTTGGTTTTCCTTTGCCTTGTTCCCTTGGGAGTTTTGGCTGGTGTCTCCTTCCTTTGGGTAGAGGTTCAGGCCTGGTGCCCTCAGTATGGGCCGCCTATTATACCCTCCCGTATTGGCCTTCTGTGTCCTCTATATTGTTTTCCCTAAAGTAATGAATGCAGCTGTGGACTCTTTCCATTTAAGAAGAAAAACATAAATTATGCTTACCTGATAATTTCCTTTTCTTCTGATGGAAAGAGTCCACAGCTCCACACCCGTAATTTTATGTGGGGCGTCATTATTCTTCTGGCACCTTTCACCCTGATATTTCTTCTTCTGTTCCTTGTTCCTCGGCAGAATGACTGGGGGATGAGGGGAGTGGGAGGAGTATTTAAGCCTTTGGCTGGGGTGTCTTTGCCTCCTCCTGGTGGAGAGGTTCTTATTTCCCAAAAGTAATTAATGCAGCTGTTGACTCTTAATTTAAGAAGAAAAGTAGTAGAAATCGATGGATTCCTTGGTTCAAAATAAAAAAAACTTGAATACAGAAAAAATTAGATTCAGATTCCAGGCTGGAGATATAGGAGTCACAATTGGCCTAAGTCTAACTACCTGTTTTCTGGTCTGCATCAAAGTTTCAAAGAACGAATCTGAGAAACCTCAAACGCCACGCCATTAAAGCGATACTGAACCCAAATTACACATGGGTTCTTATTTCCCAAAAGTAATGAATGCAGCTGTGGACTCTTTTCATCAGAAGAAAAGGAAATTATCAGGTAAGCATAATTTATGTTATTTTGGAAGGTACTCCTGCTATTTCTTCAGCAAGTATTGTTTCTGAGTTGTTAACCTTGTCTTGTAATTTTCCTTTTCTAATTGAACACAGAGAGAAGGCTATACTTTGTACCAAATATGATTTTCTGCCTAAAATAGTTTCTAAGGAAGCTACCAATCAAGAATTGGTTGTTTCTTCATTGTGTTCAGATCCTGCTAACGCTAAGTAGCGGCTATTACATAATATGGATGTATCTTCAAGCTACTAAATTTTCCAGACAAGCTTCTGGTTTTCTTTCTAATCTAGGAATCGTAAATGGCAGAGAGCTATTAAGGTAGCGTTGGTCTCTTGGTTCCAAGGAGTGAGTTAAAAGGCTTACTTGATTTTTCACCACCAAGAGTATTCAGCTCTTCTACAAGAGCACTTGGGTTTTTAAAAAGATTATGCATATTTGGAACCGATTTTCAAAGCTGCAACATGTCTTCTCCGCTTACTTTTTTCAGAGTTTATCGCTGTAGGCAGGAAAGTCTTTCACACAGCAGTGTCGACTAAATAAGAACTGCCAGAAAATATGCCCCACCCTTTTCCGTAACATAGACCATCGACTTTGATATTAATCCCATATGTTATCATCCTTTTATGAAAGAAAACCAAATTTGTGCTTACCTGATTATTTTCTTTTGGAATGATGATGATCCTATGGCCCTGCCCGTTTCAATTTTTAGGCCACCGTTCTAATGATCCTTTTACTAATCCTGCTTTGTCTTTCCTATTCTTTACTTGGCTATCCATTTTAACTAAGAGAGAGGAGGGAGGCATTTTAAGCTCTGATATGGGTTCCTGACCTACTCCTAGGCAGGGAATATATCCCATATGTTATGAAGGACTGTGGACCATCGTCATTCCGAAAGAAAATAATTTATCAGTTAAGAATACATTTTGTTTTGTTTCCACTCATAGCTCTCAATGTTTGGATCAGATTTGGTTACTGAAATGCTGTACCTAGCTGGGGGGGGGGACCGGACCCTCTTTTGAATTAGAATTTATGGACGCACATAATTTTCATCTGAGCTGAAGACAGTGATATGCACAAGAGGCTATTGATGAGGGGGGAATTCATCTTAATAGCAGTGAGACATATGCTGAGATCTCTATAGTGGTCCTAGACTTTATGGTTTGTGTGCATTATACTTTAATTTTGTGACAGACAGCAGTTAGACCTCAGTATGAGCATTATGGAAGGGAGGGGGTTAACCTTTTGGCAATCTTTCTGTAGCACTCCTGCCTCCTCCTTCCTGCTCAGTGCACCATTGCCATCTTTTGACCAGTAATTAGGGCAGTGTCTCCTCCATGGAATCTCACTTTGGTTCTGAAAGCTTTGCAGGTTCATTCTTTTGAACCTATGCACAAGGTGGATGTTCAGTTCTTGTTTTGGAAGACCCTGTTTATTCTAACTATCTCGTTAGCAAGGAGAGTTTCTGGGATGTCTGCTTTATCTTGTAATCAACCTTATTTAGTGTTTCATCAAGATAAGGCTGTTCTAAAAACGTACTATAATTTCTTGCTTAAGGTGTTTTCTTCATCTAATATCAATCAGGAGATTGTTGTTCCTTCTTTGTGTCCTTCGCCAAAGAATTTAAAGGAACATCTTTTAAACAACCTAGATGCTGTTAGGTTGCTAAAGATTTTAGACAGTCTTCTTGTGTATTTTTGGGGCACTGTAAAGGCCAGAAAGCTATAATTACAATGATATATTATTATTATTTCTTGGATAAAGCAGTTGATTCACGAGGCTTACTTGGAGGCTGGGAAATATCCACCACCTTGCATTACTCATTCTACTAGATCTGTGTCCACATCTTTGGTTTGTCGAAATTAAGCATCCATTAAATACATTTGCAAAGCTGCTACTTGGTCTTCTCTCCATACCTTCACAAAGTTTTAAACTTTTTTTATGTTTTCACCTCTTCGGAGGCTGCATTTGGCAGAAAGGTTCTATAGTCAGCTATGTCTGGTCAGTAATGTGCCTGCTCAGTTTATCCCACCCAAAACATTTTTCAGGGGCATTGTGGACTCCATGGCTTGGGTATTGGATCCTAAATGTTATGGCTTGTGTACAGTTGCCACTTTATGAAAGAAAACATAATGTATTCTTACCTGATAAATTTCTTTCTTTCATGGTGGTGAGAGTCCAGATAACCCACCCAGAATTGTTTTATCTGACTCTTATGACCTGCACCTGCTTTGTTCTTCCTACTTTTCTGTTTTTCTCCTTTTCTGGGCTTTACAGCAGACTAAGGGGAAGTGGGAGGGATTAAAGCCTCCTGGTGGAGGGAGCTTAATCCCAAATGTTATGACTTGTGCACTCTCATTGCCATGAAAGAAAGAAATTTATTAGGTAATGCCTATAAATACACCCCTCACCAGACCCACAATTCAGTTTTACAAACTTTGCCTCCTATGGAGGTGGGGAAGTAAGTTTTTGTGCTAGATTTTTATGATTTCTTTTGTGATAAGCGCTTCTAAGCATTCTGAAGCCCAATTCCTCTCAGAGTACAGTGTTTGTCAGAGGGACGTGAAGAGGGTATTGCCTATTGATTTTTATGGTTTTCCTTGTGTGAAATCTTTTCAAAGGTTCTTTGTTATTGGTCATAGGGATTTATCTTCTACCTCCCTTTTCAGATCGACAATATACTCATATATACCATTACCTCTGCTGATACTTTTTCAGTACTGGTTTGGCTATCTGCTATATCTGGATGGGTGTCTTTCGGTAAGTATGTTTTCATTATTTAAGACACTCAGCTATGGTTTGACGCTTTATGTATTAATATAAAGTTTTAAATATATGTATTTTACTTATACAGGGAGTGCAGAATTATTAGGCAAGTTGTATTTTTGAGGATTAATTTTATTATTGAACAACAACCATGTTCTCAATGAACCCAAAAAACTCATTAATATCAAAGCTAAATATTTTTGGAAGTAGTTTATAGTTTGTTTTTAGTTTTAGCTATTTTAGGGGGATATCTGTGTGTGCAGGTGACTATTACTGTGCATAATTATTAGGCAACTTAACAAAAAACAAATATATACCCATTTCAATTATTTATTTTTACCAGTGAAACCAATATAACATCTCAACATTCACAAATATACATTTCTGACATTCAAAAACAAAACAAAAACAAATCAGTGACCAATATAGCCACCTTTCTTTGCAAGGACACTCAAAAGCCTGCCATCCATGGATTCTGTCAGTGTTTTGATCTGTTCACCATCAACATTGCGTGCAGCAGCAACCACAGCCTCCCAGACACTGTTCAGAGAGGTGTACTGTTTTCCCTCCTTGTAAATCTCACATTTGATGATGGACCACAGGTTCTCAATGGGGTTCAGATCAGGTGAACAAGGAGGCCATGTCATTAGATTTTCTTCTTTTATACCCTTTCTTGCCAGCCACGCTGTGGAGTACTTGGACGCGTGTGATGGAGCATTGTCCTGCATGAAAATCATGTTTTTCTCGAAGGATGCAGACTTCTTCCTGTACCACTGCTTGAAGAAGGTGTCTTCCAGAAACTGGCAGTAGGACTGGGAGTTGAGCTTGACTCCATCCTCAACCCGAAAAGGCCCCACAAGCTCATCTTTGATGATACCAGCCCAAACCAGTACTCCACCTCCACCTTGCTGGCGTCTGAGTCGGACTGGAGCTCTCTGCCCTTTACCAATCCAGCCACGGCCCCATCCATCTGGCCCATCAAGACTCGCTCTCATTTCATCAGTCCATAAAACCTTAGAAAAATCAGTCTGGAGATATTTCTTGGCCCTGTCTTGACATTTCAGCTTGTGTGTCTTGTTCATTGGTGGTCGTCTTTCAGCTTTTCTTACCTTGGTCATGTCTCGGAGTATTGCACACCTTGTGCTTTTCGGCACTCCAGTGATGTTGCAGCTCTGAAATATGGCCAAACTGGTGGCAAGTGGCATCTTGGCAGCTGCACGCTTGACTTTTCTCAGTTCATGGGCAGTTATTTTTCGCAAGGTCGTAAAATGCTGTTTTTGCGTCATTTTTGGTGCAAAGGTACGTCTTTGATGACGCAAGTTCGTTATTTTTGGTGTCTTAGTTGACGCTGGGTTTCCTTGCACGAGGTTGCGTCTGTTATTCCGCGAGTTGTCTCATTTCCGGTTGTTGTTGGCGGCAAATATTTTTTTTAACTTCCTTTTGCGTTGTGCGTCATTCTTGCCGCTAAAAAATGTTTTAGTTTATTTTTCACCCCATTTCCTATATGCCTCGTTGCCTTCTATATGCTCAGTGGGCTATACTGTTTGCACTTTTTCCCATTCCTGAAACTGCCAGGAAAAAGGAAATTGTACATTTTGCTTTAATGTTGTTTTTTCTTTTACATTTTGCAAGATGTCTCAATCTGATCCTGTCTCAGAAGCAACTGTTGAAACCCTGTTGTCTGATCACAGTTCTACCAAAGCTATGTGTATCTGTTATAAATTATCTGAGATTATATCTCCAGCTGTAGTATGTAACAGTTGTCATAAGCTTTTGCACGCAGAAAACGTTTCAATCAGTACTAGTACAGTTTCTGTTGTTCCTTCAACATCTAATGTAAATGATATCCCTGTTGATATGAAAAATTATATTGCTGATGCGATACAGAAGACTTTGTCTGCTATTCCACCTTCTAATAAACGTAAAAGGTCTTTTAAAACTTTTTATAAGATTGATGAAATTTCTAATGACCGACAACATACTGAAATATCCTCTTCTGATGAGGATCTCTCTGATTCAGAAGCTCCTACCTCAGATATTGACACTGACAAATCTACCTATCTTTTTAAGATTGAGTATATTTGTTCCTTGTTAAAATAACTGTTGGTTACTTTGGATATTGATGAGTTTACTAGTTTTGGTATCAAGAGGACTAAACGTTTAAATTCGGTTTATAACCCTCCTGTGGTTACTCCTGAGGTGTTTCCAGTTCCCGATGCTATTTCTGATATGATTGCTAAGAAATGGATTAAGCCTGGTACTTCTTTCATTCCTTACTCTAGGTTTAAAAGGTACCGTTGCCAACAGCTAGATTAGAGTTTTGGGAAAAAGTCCCCAAAGTTGATGGGGCCATTTCTACTCTTGCCAAACGTACTACTATTCCTATGGAAGACAGTACTTCTTTTAAAGATCCTTTAGATTGGAAACTTGAATCTTATCTAAGAAAAGCTTACTTATATTCTGGCTATCTTCTCAGGTCTGCCATTTCTATGGCTGATGTTGCGGCTGCATCAACCTTTTGGTTGGATAGCCTAGCGCTACAGGAATCAGATCCTGATTTGTCTAGCGTTGTATGTTTGCTTCAACATGCTAATCATTTTATCTGTGATGCCATTTTTGATATCAAAATTTATGTTAAATCTATTTCTTTAGCTATTTTAGCTAAAAGAGCTTTATGGCTCAAATCTTGGAATGCTGACATGGTATCTAAGTCTAGATTACTATCTCCTTCTTTCCAAGGTAACAATTTATTTGGTTCTCAGTGGGATTCAATTTTGTCAACTATCACTGGGGGGAAGGGAGTTTTTTTGCCTCAGGATAAATGATCTAAGGGTAAATCTAAAGCTTCTAATCGTTTTTTCATTCTTTTTGACAGTATAAGGAACAGAAAACCAATACTTCCCCCAAAGACTCTGGTTCCAATTGGAAACCTTCTTCAAGTTGGAATAAATCTAAGCCTTTTAAGAAACCAAAGCCAGCCCCCAAGTCTGTATTAAGGTGCAGCCCTCGATCCAGTTCAGCTGGTGGGGGGCAGATTGAAATTATTCCAAGACATTTGGGCAGATTCTGTTCCAAATTAGTGGATTCAGAGTATTGCCTCTCAAGGGTATCGAATAGGATTCAGAGTAAGACCTCCTGTGAGAATTTTTTTTCTTTCTCACGTTCCAGTAAATCCGTTGAAGGCTCAGGCTTTTCTGAATTGTGTTTCAGATCTAGAGCTTTCAGGAGTAGTCATACCATTTCCGTTTCAGGGACGGGATCTGGGGTTTTATTCAAATCTATTCATTGTCCGAAAGAAAGAAAATTCATTCAGGCCAGTTCTGAATATGAAGTTTTTAAATAATTTTGTAAGAGTCCCAACTTTCAAGATAGTGACTATAAGGACTATTCTGCCTTTTGTTCAGCAAGGTCATTATATGTCAACGATAGACTAGCAGGATGCATATCTTCATATTCCGATTCATCCAGACCACTATCGGTTTCTGAGATTCTCTTTTCTAGACGAGCATGACCAATTTGTCGCTCTTCCATTTGGCCTAGTGACAGCTCCAAGGATCTTTTTTAAAGTTCTCGGTGCCCTGCTATCTGTAATCAGAGAACAGGGTATTGCGGCGTTTCCTTATTTGGACGATATCTTGGTACTAGCTCAGTCTTTACATTTAGCCGAATCTCACATGAATCAACTAGTGTTGTTTCTTCAATGTCATGGTTGGAGGATCAATTTACCAGAGAGTGCCTTGATTCCTCAGACAAGGGTCACCTTTTTAGGTTTCCAGATAGATTCAGTGTCCATGACTCTTTAACAGACAAGAGACAAATAAAATTGGTTTCTGCCTGTTAAAACCTTCAGTCTCGATCATTCCCTTCAGTGGCTATGTGCATGGAAGTTTTAGATCTCATGACTGCAGCATCGGACGCGATCCCCTTCGTTTGTTTCCATATGAGACCTCCTGCAGCTTTGTATGCTTAATCAATGGTGCAGGACTTATACTCTGATATGACAATTGATATACTTAAATCCCAACATTCAACTCTCTGAATTTGTGGTTAGACCATCATCGTGTAATTCAGGGGGCCTCTTTTGTTCGTCCTACCTAGACTGTGATCACAACAGATGCAAGTCTTTCAGGTTGGGGAGCTGTCTGGGGATCTCTGACAGCACAAGGGGTTTGGAAACCTCAAGAGGCAAGGTTACAAATCAATATTCTAGAACTCCGTGCTATTTTCAGCGCTCTTCAGGTTTGGCCCTGCTAAAGAGAGAACCATTCATTTGTTTTCAGACGGACAATGTCACCACTGTGGCATATGTCAATCATCAGGGTGGGACTTCTCGTTCCCCTAGCTATGAAAGATTTTTTTCTGATACTTTCTTGGGCGGAATCCAACTCTTGTCTAATTTCTGCAGTGCATATACCAGGTGTAGACAATTGGGAAGCGGATTATCATAGCCATCAGACCTTACATCTAGGGGAGTGGTCTCTCTATCCAGATGTATTTTGGCAGATTGTACAGATGTGGGGTCTTCCAGAAATAGATCTGATGGCTTCTAAACAAGAAACTTCCCAGGTACCTATCCAGGTCCAGGGATCTTCAGGCGGAGATGATGGATGCTTTAGCCGTTCCTTGGTTTTACCAGCCTGCTTATATCTTTCCACCTCTTTCTTCTTCCAAGAGTGATCTACAAGATCATTATGGAACAATCGTATGTGTTTCAGATAGCACCAGCGTGGCCTCACAGGTTTTGGTATGCAGATCTTGTCCGGATGTCCAGTTGCCAGCCTTGGCCACTTCCTCTAAGACCAGACCTTCTGTCTCAAGGGCCGTGTTTCCAACAGGATCTCAGATAAAAATATGAAGGTATGGAAATTGAACGCTTAGTGCTTAGTCATAGAGCTTTCTCTGACTCAAGTGATTAATTCTATGCTACAAGCTTGTAAGTCTGTTTCAAGGAAGATTTATTATTGAGTTTGGAAGACCTATATTTCATTGTGTTCTTCTCATAAATTCTCCTGGCATTCTTTTAGAATTCCTAGAATTTTACAGTTTCTTCAGGATGGTTTGCATAAGGGTTTGTCTGCAAGTACTTTGAAGGGACAAATCTCTGCTCTTTCTATTTTATTTCATAGAAAGATTGCTTCACGTCCTGATATTCACTTTTGTTCAGGCTTTGGTTCATATCAAGCCTGTTGTTAAATCAATCTCTCCTCCTTGGAGTCTTAATTTGGTTTTGAAGACTTTGCAGGCTCCTCCTTTTGAGCCTATGCATTCTTTGAATATTAAACTACTTTCTTGGAAAGTGTTGTTTCTTTTGGCTATCTCTTCAGCTAGAAGAGTTTCCAAATTGTCTGCCCTCTCTTGCGAGTCTCCTTTTCTGATTTTTCATCAGGATAAGGCTGTTTTGCGGACTTCGTTTAATTTTCTTCCTAAGGTTGTGAATTCTAACAACATTAGTAGGGAAATTGTTGTTCCTTCCTTGTGTCCTAATCCTAAGAATACTCTAGAAAGATCTTTGCATTCTTTGGATGTTGTAAGAGCGTTGACATATTATGTTGAAGCTACTAAAGATTTCAAGAAGACTTCTAGTCTATTGTTTTCTCTGGGTCTAGGAAAGGTCAGAAAGCTTCTGCCATTTCTTTGGCATCTTGGTTAAGGCTTATTTGGAGGCGAGACAGTCTCTGCCTCAGAGAATTACAGCTCAGTCTACTAGATCACTCGCCACTTCTTGGGCTTTTAAAAATGAAGCTTCCATTGATCAGATTTGCAAAGCAGCAACTTGGTCTTCTTTGCATACATTTACTAAATTTTATCATTTTGATGTTTTTGCTTCTTCTGAAGTAGTCTTTGGTAGATATGTTCTTCAGGCAGCTGTTTCAGTTTGATTCTTCTGCTTATGTTTTAAGTTTCTTTAAATTTATGAGAAAAACTAATTTTTTTGTGGATTTAAATTTTTCAGCGGAAAATGGCTATTTTTATTTTATCCCTCCCTTTCTAGTGACTCTTCTGTGAACTTCCACATCTTGGGTATTTCTATCCCATACGTCACTAGCTCATGGACTCTTGCCAATTACATGAAAGAAAACATAATTTATGTAAGAACTTACCTGATAAATTCATTTCTTTCATATTAGCAAGAGTCCATGAAGCCCACCCTTTTTTTGGTGGTTATGATTTTTTGTATAAAAGCACAATTATATTTCCAGTTCCTCTTTGTATGCTTTTTTACTCCTTATTTTATCACCCCACTACTTGGCTATTCGTTAAACTGAATTGTGGGTGTGGTGAGGGGTGTGTTTATAGGCATTTTGAGGTTTGGGAAACTTTGCCTCTCCTGCTAGGATTGTATGTCCCATACGTCACTAGCTCATGGACTCTTGCCAATATGAAAGAAATGAATTTATCAGGTAAGCTCTTACATAAATTATGTTTTTTTTCAGTATAGGTGGTGGTTTCAAAAGGCAAAAACAGCTATTTCACATAAAGGAGCTATTTGTAAACAATTTAATATACTCCAGCAGATAAGATTGATCATTGGGAACATATTCAAGTGGAGATAATTTTTCCAGAACACTGTCCCTTTATTACCCTATGAATCTTTGTCTATCCTATAGGTTTTTGCACTTTGCAAGTAAGGACAGCACATGTTGAATGTATTATTGAATATTGCTGGCATCAGACCTATTGATGGCAACATCAGATACTGTATCTGTGTTTTATTAGTAAACGGACTTGTAACACTGTATTAATCTGATGTTTAATTTATTTTGTGCAGTACAACAGCAGCACAGCAGTGCCGCAGCTGCTGCTCAGCAAGGGGGCTATGAGATCCCAGCACGGTTAAGGACCCTTCATAATCTAGTGATACAGTACGCATCCCAGGGTAGGTATGAAGTTGCCGTCCCTCTCTGCAAACAAGCCCTTGAAGACCTGGAGAAAACCTCAGGCCACGATCACCCTGATGTTGCCACAATGCTCAACATTCTTGCTTTGGTCTACAGGTCAGTAGTGTTTGTTTTTATCTGTTCAATCACTTTTGTGCAGATCCATCACTGTATGATCATGACGCGTTAGTCCTTTTTAAATAGACCAAACTATTCATAGAGGGAAAAGTCACATTCCATCAACTCGTTTAAAGATTTAAAGTAGTAAATTTGCATAATTGTGTCAAGGATCTAATATACCTGCAAACTTCACTACAATATTTAGAATTGCTTTTGTGTATGTATACATTTTAAATAGAAAAGGGTGTTTATATACAGTATTTATCATATACATGTTTGTGTTTGTGTGTGTGTAATAGCCAAGCAATTAATTCAGTCACTCCATGCAAGATTTATAACTGTTTTATTGCAAAACATACATGAAAAAGACACGTATTAAGTCACATAACAGCTCCATAAATCTGAGATGGCTTAATTGCTGAATAAATAATTCATATTGAAAGAGACAATACTATCTCAGTGGAACAATAGAACTGATATATGGCACCTCTAGTGAATTTATTTATTTATTGCTAACAGTTCATAACCATGATAGATGAGTAGGTAGGTTAGCATTAATAGAAAACTGAATTCAAGGAAGATTTTTAAAACTCAGTTTTACATTTATTTTGTTACCTTTTCTTTAAAGGGATACTGAAACCATTTTTTTCTTTCATGATTCAGATAGAGTATGCACTCTTCTAATGTACTCCTATTATTATTTTTTTTTGTTCTCTTGGTATTTTTATTTGGAAAAAGCAGGGATATAAGCTTAGGAGCAGGCCTATTTTTGGTTCAGCGCCCTGCATAGCGGTTGCCGATTGGTGGCTACAAAATGAAAAAAATAAAACCATAAAAATTACTGCCAGTACCAAAGATGGCTCTCATTAGTGCGAGTGGGGAGGGTTAGAAAGCTGTTTGGGAGGGTTCACTAAAATGCAGGGGAAAAAAAAATAATAATAAAAAAAAAAAAAAGTTCTAAATTGCATACTGGCAGACAATATGCCGATACCTAAGATGGGGAGGATGAGTGTGGGTGAGTGGAGGGTGCTGTTTGGGAGGGATCAGGGGATCAAAGGTGTCAGGTGGGAGGGTTATTTCTACACTAAAGCTTAAATTAATTAATCTTAAAAGCTGTGTGCAGCTGCAATTAGCTGCCTTCCAATAATTAAAAAGCAACGGCAAAGCCATATATGTCTGCTATTTCTGAACATAGGGGATCACAGAGACGCTTTTACAATTCATGATTGCACAAGTGGTAGGTAAATAATTTCAGTGAGAAACCCAAAGTTTGTAAAACTATTTATTTTTTTATTTGATTGTACTTGGCGGTAAAATGGTGGCAAAAAATATACCAAAATGGGCCTAGATCAATACCTTGGGTTATGATAGGTAAATAAAAAGGCTCTTTTTCTGTTTAAATGGAGTAATCGCAAAAACGCAAAAGATTTTCCCAAGTTCTTACCAAATTCCCGGTAGCGAAGGGGTTAATGCAGGAGACGCAGGGAGCCTGTAGATCCTTAGAGAATTGTAAAGCATAATCGGAGCTTCCTCTTCTAGCCCCATGTGCAAACATTTCAGCTGGATATAATGCAGCGGTCAGTGCAGCCGATAGTTGTGTGTTTGTGTGTACATTACAGATAAACAGCTCTTGTAAATATCTCTGTTCCCTACATAAGGCAATTCTTTTATTGTTTTATGGTCTGCTCTGCATTTTTAATTAAACCATTTGTTCCAATTTTGTCTAAATGTTTTAGGGACCAAAATAAATACAAAGATGCTGCAAACTTGTTAAATGACGCTTTGGCCATCCGTGAAAAGACCTTAGGAAAAGATCACCCAGCGGTCAGTACTTGATGATGAATTATTTTCTTTTTTTTACAAATATATATATATATATATATATATATATAATTATTTTTTTATGTTGCTGGATTTTAGTTATATCTTAATGTTAAACTCAACAGGAAAATTTACTTATGAGCTGGCTGTTCATAGAAGTAGCAGGTAGGATTATGACGTCCTCTCCAAATCTGTTATTTATCACTTCTGTGCACCTTGATTTCAGTTGTCACTTAAATCCGCAGTCCTGTCAATACCCGATTCCTCTAGAGAAGATCGCGTTACCCATCTCATTGGGCTTTAAAGACTGTTATTAGTACAAAATAAAGGAAGCCCCTTTTATTTCTCATTTATTTTATTATTATTCGGGAAGGGCTGCTGCTTTAAGTGATCCCTGCCTAAATGACAAAATGAAAACTCTTCACATTTGATTACATATTCTTATAATCATTGCATGTTTATTTAAATGCAGAAGGCACAATATGTGTAGAATTTCTAGCGTTATTGCTGTTCGTTCCAGGGCAGAAGTCTTTCTAAAGAGCGATTAAAATATGTTTATATATTATTCTCCCTGAAATAATATTTAATAGAAAACAATACAGGCGTTTTGCACAGACGCCAAACAAGACTGCTCTTGTATAATAATTAGAATAGGCGGTAACAATAATAATGCACTGTGATAGCAATGGGTGCGGCTGCTTTGAGTCACAAACTCAGTAGCTCCAAATGTACTTTTTTAGATCTAGTTGCAAAACCACCCTAAATACAGACAGTAGAATAATCTCACATAGAAGTCAAGAACAATCCATTAGAAAAGTTTTTCAAATGATTCATCTACAAAAATCTCTGTAGACTTTAATGGGGAATTTTGCAGTTAAATCATTAGATAAACTTGTCTAAATGAATATGATCCACCCCATGGTTCTTTAATAACTAAAAACAGGACTATGCATAAGGAAAGGAACTGCCCTCGACTCTCACTGATCTCTTTATTGCGGTGGAAACATTTGTATGCTGCAAATAAACACACACTGCCCTCCACTAATATTGGCACACTTGATAAATATGAGCAAAGAAGGCAGTGAAAAATTGTATATTTGATGTTTTTGTTAAGAAAATATACAAATAAATACTCTGCTCTCATGGCTATCAAACAATTGCAATCACCACACGGTTTATCCAAAAAATAAATCTTTGTTAAATATATGTGTGGCACAATTATTGGGTCTGTTTTAGTCAATACTTTGTGCTACCTCCCTTTGTCAAGATAACAGGTCTGAGTCTTCTCCTGTAATGTCTGATAAGGTTAGAAAATACATGGCAAGGGATCTGAGACCATTCCTCCATACAGAATCTCTCCAGAGCCTTCAAATTTCGAGGTCAATGCTGGTGGACTCTCCTCTTTAGGTCACCCCACAGGTTTTCTATGTGGTTCAAGTCCAGGGGACTGGGATGGCCATGGCAGGACCTTGATTTTGTGGTCAGTAAATCATTTTTGTGTTGATTTTGATGTATGTTTTGGATCGCTGTCCTGCTGGAAGATCCAACCACGGCCCATTGCAATTCTCCAGCTGTGATCCTTGGAGATATTATGGCCACTCCAACCATGCTCTTCACAGTGCCTTGAGACAATATAGACAAGCATCCTCTTCCAGGTTGATTCATAACATTTCCAGTTGACTGGAACTTCTTAATTTTTGCCCTGATGGTGGAAATGGCCATTTTCAATGCTTTTGCTATATTTTTATAGCCACTTCCTATTTTGTGAAGCTCAACAACCTTATGCCACACATCACAGCTATATTGCTTGGTCTTACCCATTGTGATGAACGACTAAGGAAATTTGGCCTATGTATTACCTCATATTTATACTGTGGAACAGGAAGTCATGGTTGAACAATTTCCTGTTCCTAGTCACCCAAGTGTACTAAAAAATGCAAAAAATACCAATTGGAATATATTTCAAATGAATTCATAGGGGTGCCAATAATTGTGCTACACATCTATTTAACAAAGATTCTTTTTGTTGTTGATAAACTTGTGTTGTGTTTGCAATTGTTTGATATTCATAGATCATTTATGGAAAAAAACATTTAATATTTGCTAATTTTAGATTAATATTGGCTTAAATTTAAGCCAGGTAGTCAGCAAAATCAGCCGTGTGGTGTGCCCATTAAATAGATCCTGGGGAGAACACTGGACTGAATTTATTTAGTCGGTACATAAAAATTAAAAGAGAAGTAATTTAACCCTGACAGGATGGTTCAGTTCAGGACAAGCTTTTCTAATATGAAGGGCAAACTTCTCTACAGCAGAGCTTCGCTTTGGCAATCTATTTGCTATGTGTACTTGGATAATTATTTTTTTTTTTTATTGAACTTTGTTTGTTGATGTTAAATACTTAATCATCTGCATTTGAAAATTTTGATTGCTGAACAGAATAATGTGCCAACCTATTGTGCGTATAATAAATATAAATATATATATATATATATATATATATATAAAATAAAATAAAATCCTCTGTGCTGTGTAATTGTGATTTTTGCTGAAATGCGTTAGGATTTAATAATATATATATTTTTTTTCTTGGCAGGTGGCCGCCACTCTGAACAATCTTGCAGTGCTGTATGGGAAACGAGGGAAATACAGAGAAGCAGAACCTTTATGTAAAAGAGCTCTCGAGATCAGGGAAAAGGTAGTAAAAAATAATTTGTTATACACACATCTGTGTTAATGACCAAATTTTGTATTTAGCCATGTGGTATATAATATATTATGTGTGTGCGTAAATATAATATGCACTGTTTGTACATAGGTTCTGGGGAAGGATCACCCAGATGTTGCCAAGCAGTTAAACAACTTGGCATTACTATGCCAGAACCAGGGCAAGTATGAAGAAGTGGAATATTACTACCAGAGAGCACTGGAAATTTACCAAACCAAACTGGGACCAGATGATCCTAATGTGGCAAAAACAAAGAACAACTTGGTAACTAATTTGTGGATTTTCATGTTTTTTTGTAATAACATTTTTATTTTATTTCCATGTGTATAACCGATCTGTTTTTTTTTGTCTTGTAGGCTTCATGTTATTTGAAACAAGGAAAATTTAAGCAAGCCGAGACCTTGTATAAGGAAATTCTAACTCGTGCCCATGAACGGGAGTTTGGCTCAGTTGATGGTAAAGATCTTAATGTTGTTTATAGAATGTGTTGCTTTTAAAGCGACAGTAAAGTAAAAAATAGTTTCCTGATTCAGATAGAGCATTTAATTTTATACAGCTTTATTCTCTTTGTATCCTTTGCGGAGTAACCTAGATAGGCTCATAGAAGCTCAGGAGGGCACGTACCGTTAAGCAAAGTGGGGCAAATGTTTCTACAATACATTGCTAAAGACGTGCACGGTCCTGAGTCTATTTAAGCTGTTTAACAATGGAAATTTTTATAATAGAAGTCAATTTTAAAGTTGTTTTCTCTTTAAAGGGACAGTAAATACCATGAGATTTTTATACAAATTGTTATGTAATGAAACAACTTTACAATATACGGTCATTATTTATTTTGCCCCCTTTTCATGCAATTTAGCACTGCGTTGATCAATTTCTAATACACCTGCTGACTTCTCAAGGCTAACTTTGCTACACATCTGTCCCTAATTGGCTTTGTCAGATAGCAACTGCAAAACATTGTACTTTATACCAGCGGTCGCCAACCAGTGGTCCTTGGACCGAGAAGATGTTGGTGGTCCTTGACACCATCAAGCAGGAATTAATCTCCTCTGATGGTGTCAACCCCGTCGCGTGAAAACAGAGGGAGGAGTTAAATTACAATCTCCCTACGCACATTGCGTAGTACTGCTCAACTTGCGCAGCTAGATTGTATTTTTAACTCCTCCCGTCTGGAGTGCTGCTCAGAGGAAAATGCTTCCATTCTAAAGCCAGCAGAGGTTGGTATAGTCTTGGCTTGAAATAGTGGAATAAAAGTATATATATAAAAAAAGGAAAATCTTAAATCAAATATAAGAGAGAAATCCTTTCTTTTTCTTTTTTCTCTCTTCCCTTTACCTGTCTCTTTGTAGTAGTTTTGCTAATTCCTTCAGATGGACATCACTGTTTGTCTTCCTCCCCTCCATCTTCTTTTTTTTATTTATTAAATATTATTTTTCATTCTAATAATTTTCCTGCGCACAAAGCCATTCCACCTGAATTCCAGTAATTACCACCCAGCAGATCAGCCATATCCCACAAGTATTATATTAATTGCCAGTAACATCAGTCGTGGTTAGCTCACATCCATATTGAGAGCTTTCTGATATAAACTTAAAGTATGACTCCAATGTCTGTTCATGATCATAAGTAGTTTAGAATAATTCCTAACTGGGGAGGTAACTTGGAAGTCTTGTGGTCCTTTTAAACATAATTCTTTTTCCCCACTTTCTGCCTCTCTGTTTCCAGCTCAAAAGTTGGCACTCACCCTTCATCTGTCATTTGGAAGTATTCTCTCAGTTCTGCCATTCAGTTAGTTAATTTAAAAAAATAATTCTTAAATATGTGTAATTATATAGATAATGTAAACTTAGCTAATACTAGTTGTGTGTGTGTGTGTGTGTGTGTGTGTATATATATATATATATATATATATATATATATATATATATATATATATATATATACACACACATTATAGAGGTTTTATAGTGGTCCACGGGATTCAAAATTGTGAGTCGACCACTGCTTTATACTAACGTTATGACAGTGACTAGCCTTGTTGTCTGTGGACTAAAGCCCAGATTGGCTCCTCCAAATAAAGCAAATGTTGGGTGGAGTTTGGTTATTGAAAATAACTGCAGTAAAAAGGATATTAATTGGTTTCAAAAACATTAAGGGCTCCATGTACGAATCGGCATTGGCTGCTCCGGAGCCCTTGTGCAGTTTCGCACATATGAGCCTGCTTCATGCAATGTAAGAAGCAGTTGTCATTAGACCGCTGCTTCTTACATTCTTTGTTACGTCTCAAGTGGTGAAGAGAAATCACAGAGAGCTCACTCTCTCTTGTTGATTGATGGTTCCGTCTCTCGTGCGAGTGAAGGCGCGGGCATTACACACTCAGAGGAGTGTGTAATGATGCATACGGGCCAGCGAAAGAACAGATCCGCTGCCCGAATGCAGCGAAGGCTTGCAGACGAGCATCTTAATATACATGGGGCCCTAAGACTTGACTGATATGTTATTCTATAGCAGCACACCAGAAGTGTCTTGTAATTACTCCCTGTAACTGCTGACACTTTTCCACCCCCTATGCTGAGTTGTTTTAGGTGCTGCTCGCATTTAAAGGGACCCTGATCATAAATTAAATGCACATAGATGAATTGCATCTTTTGAAAAGAAAACATATTTGCAATATACATAGACTTCTAGCAAAAGTTATAGTTTAGTTTAGCGCCACTGGGGCTTGTATCAGGTCAGCAATTAACAAATTGAGTCATTACCAGATGGTACAAGCACCTTAGGCTCTTTAAGATGGTTAATATTTAAATACACGTTTGAAACGCTATAGCTTTATTAGGATGCTGTTTGTTTCATTATTTAAATAAATATTATAAATGTTCTTATTTGTTTTCTTCTGTAGATGAGAACAAACCGATCTGGATGCATGCAGAGGAAAGAGAAAAATTCAAAGTAAGTTGTTTTTGTTATTTATTTGTACAAGGAAACAATCTTGAGATCTTTTTTTTTTAGGGGGGATGAAATGTTTTGCTAAGTTCAGTAATGTTTAAACTTTGTGAATTAGGGAAAGCAGAAGGACGGTACATTTGGCGAGTATGGAGGCTGGTACAAAGCATGCAAGGTTGATAGGTGAGTTGAGAAATTTCCAATTACGTAATGTTTTAGATATTGCTAAAGGGTTAAATGTTATATATATATATATATATATATATACCTACCTGTGTGTGTATATATATGTATATATATATAATATCCCAAGAGGTAGAAGCACTCACGGTAACACAGTCCTTATTCAGCCTGCCCGGGGTGCTTAAAATGACAATATAAGCATCCAGAAAGAAAAGCACTCACCGGGTCTTATTAAGCAAGAAATACTTTTAATTCGTGACGTTTCGGGGTTGTCTGAGGACGGGGGCAACCCCGAAACGTCACGAATTAAAAGTATTTCTTGCTTAATAAGACCCGGTGAGTGCTTTTCTTTCTGGATGCTTATATATATATATATATATATCTACCTGTGTGTGTGTGTGTGTGTGTGTGTGTGTGTATATATATATATATATATATATAT